>NC_047018.1:51440631-51740631 GCF_902652985.1 Pecten maximus | reverse complement strand
TAACTAAAAGGTAGGGTGACGTCCAAAGTTCTGTAGACACTTTGTACACTAAAAGGTAGGGTGACGTCCAAAGTTCTGTAGACACTGTGTAACTAAAAGGTAGGGTGACGTCCAAAGTTCTGTAGACACTGTGTAACTAAAAGGTAGGGTGACGTCCAAAGTTCTGTAGACACTATGTAACTAAAAGGTAGGGTGACGTCCAAAGTTCTGTAGACACTTTGTAAACTAAAAGGTAGGGTGACGTCCAAAGTTCTGTAGACACTTTGTACACTAAAAGGTAGGGTGACGTCCAAAGTTCTGTAGACACTTTGTACACTAAAAGGTAGGTTGACGTCCAAAGTTCTGTAGACACCGTGTACACTAAAAGGTAGGTTGACGTCCAAAGTTCTGTAGACACCGTGTACACTAAAAGGTAGGGTGACGTCCAAAGTTCTGTAGACACTTTGTACACTAAAAGGTAGGGTGACGTCCAAAGTTCTGTAGACACTTTATACTCTAAAAGGTAGGGTGACGTCCAAAGTTCTGTAGACACTTTGTAACTAAAAGGTAGGGTGGCGTCCAAAGTTCTGTAGACACTGTGTAACTAAAAGGTAGGGTGACGTCCAAAGTTCTGTAGACACTTTGTACACTAAAAGGTAGGGTGACGTCCAAAGTTCTGTAGACACTGTGTAACTAAAAGGTAGGGTGGCGTCCAAAGTTCTGTAGACACTGTGTAACTAAAAGGTAGGGTGACGTCCAAAGTTCTGTAGACACTTTGTACACTAAAAGGTAGGGTGACGTCCAAAGTTCTGTAGACACTTTGTAACTAAAAGGTAGGGTGATGTCCAAAGTTCTGTAGACACTATGTAACTAAAAGGTAGGGTGACGTCCAAAGTTCTGTAGACACTCTGTAACTAAAAGGTAGGGTGACGTCCAAAGTTCTGTAGACACTTTGTACACTAAAAGGTAGGGTGACGTCCAAAGTTCTGTAGACACTTTGTAACTAAAAGGTAGGGTGATGTCCAAAGTTCTGTAGACACTATGTAACTAAAAGGTAGGGTGACGTCCAAAGTTCTGTAGACACTCTGTAACTAAAAGGTAGGGTGACGTCCAAAGTTCTGTAGACACTTTGTACACTCAAAGGTAGGGTGACGTCCAAAGTTCTGTAGACACTGTGTAACTAAAAGGTAGGGTGACGTCCAAAGTTCTGTAGACACTTTGTACACTAAAAGGTAGGGTGACGTCCAAAGTTCTGTAGACACTTTGTAAACTAAAAGGTAGGGTGACGTCCAAAGTTCTGTAGACACTTTGTAAACTAAAAGGTAGGGTGACGTCCAAAGTTCTGTAGACACTTTGTACACTCAAAGGTAGGGTGACGTCCAAAGTTCTGTAGACACTGTGTAACTAAAAGGTAGGGTGACGTCCAAAGTTCTGTAGACACTTTGTACACTAAAAGGTAGGGTGACGTCCAAAGTTCTGTAGACACTTTGTAAACTAAAAGGTAGGGTGACGTCCAAAGTTCTGTAGACACCGTGTACACTAAAAGGTAGGGTGACGTCCAAAGTTCTGTAGACACTTTGTAACTAAAAGGTAGGGTGACGTCCAAAGTTCTGTAGACACCGTGTACACTAAAAGGTAGGGTGACGTCCAAAGTTCTGTAGACACCGTGTACACTAAAAGGTAGGGTGACGTCCAAAGTTCTGTAGACACTGTGTAACTAAAAGGCAGGGTGACCTCCAAAGTTCTGTAGACACTTTGTAACTAAAAGGTAGGGTGACGTCCAAAGTTCTGTAGACACTTTGTAACTAAAAGGTAGGGTGACGTCCAAAGTTCTGTAGACACTTTGTACACTAAAAGGTAGGGTGACGTCCAAAGTTCTGTAGACACTTTGTACACTAAAAGGTAGGGTGACGTCCAAAGTTCTGTAGACACTTTGTAACTAAAAGGTAGGGTGACGTCCAAAGTTCTGTAGACACTTTGTAACTAAAAGGTAGGGTGACGTCCAAAGTTCTGTAGACACTTTGTACACTAAAAGGTAGGGTGACGTCCAAAGAGCCAAGTCCCTGTGAGACCTCTTGTTATAGTAAGTTTCTGTCTTGATATAAAGAATACATTTGATTTTTATTACACTGTTTGTTTCAGTTTGTAATGATAAGTTTTATAGGTGTAATGTAGACTTTTTTGCGGATAAATCTTCATTATGTGTCAACAATCCAGTTTTGTATTTAAAGCCAATTAATAAAATGTAAAACCTTAAAAAGTTTGCTTTTCTAATAGGAAGATGTTTTTTTTCCCAGAGTCTGCATGAAGTCCGTTGTTGACAGAATCATTCAGGGATATGTATTGAAGCAGAATCGAGAAATCCAGTCATGTATCCTGACCATGATATGGAAGTCTATGAGCACAGTATTACAACCTAGTGCTACGATGTAAGTTTATTTACTATATACCCAGAGGAATTTCCTCAGGTTTATAAGAACCCCTCTCCTATCCAGAGGAATTTCCTCGTGTTTATAAGGACCCCTCTCCTATCCAGAGGAATTTCCTCGTGTTTATAAGGACCCCTCTCCTATCCAGAGGGATTTCCTCGTGTTTATAAGGACCCTTCTCCTATCCAGAGGAATTTCCTCGTGTTTATAACGACCCCTCTCCTATCCAGAGGAATTTCCGCAGGTTTATAAGGACCCCTCCCCTATCCAGAGGAATTTCCGCAGGTTTATAGGACCCCTCTCCTATCCAGAGGGATTTCCTCAGGTTTATAAGGACCCCTCTCCTATCCAGAGGAATTTCCTCAGGTTTATAACGACCCCTCTCCTATCCAGAGGAATTTCCTCGTGTTTATAACGACCCCTCTCCTATCCAGAGGAATTTCCTCGTGTTTTTAAGGACCCCTCTCCTATCCAGAGGAATTTCCTCGTGTTTATAACGACCCCTCTCCTATCCAGAGGAATTTCCTCAGGTTTTTAAGGACCCCTCTCCTATCCAGAGGAATTTCCTCGTGTTTATAACGACCCCTCTCCTATCCAGAGGGATTTCCTCGTGTTTATAAGGACCCCTCTCCTATCCAGAGGAATTTCCTCAGGTTTATAAGGACCCCTCTCCTATCCAGAGGAATTTCCTCGTGTTGATAACGACCCCTCGAGGAATTTCCTCAGGTTTATAAGGACCCCTTCCCTATCCAGAGGAATCTCCTCGTGTTTATAAGAACCCCTCTCCTATCCAGAGGAATTTCCTCAGGTCTATAAGAATTAAGAAATTATGGTATAATACATAACTTGTGTAATATTATTCACTTAAGGAATATTTAGTAGTAAATTGGTAACTCCAGCAGATGGCCAGCAAAAGACATCTCCAGATGTAAAATCTGGCACTCAAATCAAATGTCTATTAATTTAACATAATGTATTTATGTTTCAGTGGTAAAAAGAAAAAGAGCTTTTTGTCAGTAGTTCAGTCAGTGTTGGGAGATCTAGGGGACTCTGACCAGGTGTGGACACAGGATATGGACAGGTAAGGGTACAGGTGTGGACACAGGATATGGACAGGTAAGGGTACAGGTGTGGACACAGGATATGGACAGGTAAGGATACAGGTGTGGACAGGTAAGGATACTAGTGTGGACACAGGATATGGACAGGTAAGGATACAGGTGTGGACACAGGATATGGACAGGTAAGGGTACAGGTGTGGACACAGGATATGGACAGGTAAGGGTACAGGTGTGGACACAGGATATGGACAGGTAAGGGTACAGGTGTGGACACAGGATATGGACAGGTAAGCTTAGGGTACAGGTGTGGACACAGGATATGGACAGGTAAGGGTACAGGTGTGGACACAGGATATAGACAGGTAAGGATACAGGTGTGGACACAGGATATGGACAGGTAAGGGTAGGATATAGACAGGTAAGGGTACAGGTGTGGACTCAGGATATGGACAGGCTAGGTAAGGGTACAGGTGTGGACACAGGATATGGACAGGTAAGGATACAGGTGTGGACACAGGATATAGACAGGTAAGGGTACAGGTGTGGACACAGGATATGGACAGGTAAGGATACAGGTGTGGACACAGGATATGGACAGGTAAGGGTACAGGTGTGGACACAGGATATAGACAGGTAAGGATACAGGTGTGGACACAGGATATGGACAGGTAAGGATACAGGTGTGGACACAGGATATGGACAGGTAAGGATACAGGTGTGGACACAGGATATGGACAGGTAAGGGTACAGGTGTGGACACAGGATATGGACAGGTAAGGATACAGGTGTGGACACAGGATATGGACAGGTAAGGGTACAGGTGTGGACAGGTAAGGATACAGGTGTGGACACAGGATATGGACAGGTAAGGGTACAGGTGTGGACACAGGATATGGACAGGTAAGGATACTAGTGTGGACACAGGATATGGACAGGTAAGGATACTAGTGTGGACACAGGATATGGACAGGTAATGATACAGGTGTGGACACAGGATATGGACAGGTAAGGATACAGGTGTGGACACAGGATATGGACAGGTAAGGATACAGGTGTGGACACAGGATATGGACAGGTAAGGATACAGATGTGGACACAGGATATGGACAGGTAAGGATACAGGTGTGGACAGGTTCTGTAAGGATACAGGTGTGGATGCAGGATATGGACAGGTAAGGACATAATTGGTGACACATAAAAAACATAATGTACACCTGCGTTAGACAGGGTATCAAGTTGACTCTTTACTTTTAACAATTTCAGAAGTCATAATAGTGAAACAGGTCAAATAGACATTTATCTTCAATCTCAAAAGTCAAATCTTATTTTAAGGGTCTACTGCTCTGTTTGGTGAATTTTGTTTTGATCTTTTAAAATACAAAATGTATTTAATACATCTTTCACTGTTCTATGGTAAACTTTTGTAGCAAGAAGCTAGAGTTTCTACAGAGAATTACGACAACTGTTAGCAGCCTTCTGAGTAGTGATAGTGATGTTGAGGTGTCGCCAGCAGCCGTATCCTCTCTAGGCAGGATGATACAGGTAAGAGTATTGTATAATCGTCCCTGTACATAGTACTCAAGGCAGGATTATCTTTCCTGGTACAGTATACGTACATAGATATAACAGACCGTATAAAAATGGTAAAATCAAAGTTATTGTTTAACATATGATCACAGTCTCGCCCAGTAGAGATGAAGTTGTTTTGAACATGTACAATGTATGCACCTAACTACAATGTCTGACCAGGTTGGGATTCAGTCCCACGACCTCCACACTCTAGACAGATGACCCACGACCTCCACACTCTAGACGGATGACCCACGACCTCCACTCTGTAGACATATGACCCACGACCTCTACTCTGTAGACATATGACCCACGACCTCCACTCTGTAGACATATGACCCACGACCTCCACACTCTAGAAAGATGACCCACGACCTCCACACTCTAGACAGATGACCAGGCTGGGATTCAGACCCACGACCTCCACACTCTAGACAGATGACCCACGACCTCCACACTCTAGACGGATGACCCACGACCTCCACACTCTAGACGGATGACCCACGACCTCCACACTCTAGACAGATGACCCACGACCTCCTCACTCTAGACGGATGACCAGGTTGGGGTTCAGTCCCACGACCTCCACACTCTAGACAGATGACCCACGACCTCCTCACTCTAGACGGATGACCAGGCTGGGATTCCGTCCCACAACCTCCACACTCTAGACAGATGACCCACGACCTCCACACTCTAGACGGATGACCCACGACCTCCACACTCTAGACAGATGACCAGGCTGGGATTCCGTCCTAGACCTCCACACTCTAGACAGATGACCCACGACCTCCACACTCTAGACGGATGACCAGGCTGGGATTCCGTCCCACAACCTCCACACTCTAGACAGATGACCCACGACCTCCACACTCTAGACGGATGACCCACGACCTCCACACTCTAGACAGATGACCAGGCTGGGATTCCGTCCTAGACCTCCACGCTCTAGACGGATGACCCACGACCTCCACACTCTAGACGGATGACCAGGTTGGGATTCCGTCCCACAACCTCCACACTCTAGACAGATGACCCACGACCTCCACACTCTAGACGGATGACCCACGACCTCCACACTCTAGACGGATGACCCACGACCTCCACACTCTAGACGGATGACCCACGACCTCCACACTCTAGACAGATGACCCACAACCTCCACACTCTAGACAGATGACCCACGACCTCCACACTCTAGACAGATGACCCACGACCTCCACACTCTAGACAGATGACCCACGACCTCCACACTCTAGACAGATGACCCACGACCTCCACACTCTAGACGGATGACCAGGCTGGGATTCCGTCCCACAACCTCCACACTCTAGACGGATGACCCACGACCTCCACACTCTAGACATATGACCCACGACCTCCACACTCTAGACAGATGACCCACGACCTCCACACTCTAGACAGATGACCCACGACCTCCACACTCTAGACAGATGACCCACGACCTCCACACTCTAGACAGATGACCAGGCTGGGATTCAGTCCTATGACCTCCACACTCTAGACGGATGACCCACGACCTCCACACTCTAGACAGATGACCCACGACCTCCACACTCTAGACAGATGACCAGGCTGGGATTCAGTCCCGCGACCTCCACACTCTAGACATATGACCCACGACCTCCACACTCTAGACATATGACCCACGACCTCCACACTCTAGACAGATGACCAGGCTGGGATTCAGTCCCACGACCTCCACACTCTAGACAGATGACCCACGACCTCCACACTCTAGACAGATGACCCACGACCTCCACACTCTAGACAGATGACCCATGACCTCCACACTCTAGACAGATGACCAGGCTGGGATTCAGTCCCACAACCTCCACACTCTAGACATATGACCCACGACCTCCACACTCTAGACATATGACCCACGACCTCCACACTCTAGACGGATGACCCACGACCTCCACACTCTAGACGGATGACCCACGACCTCCACACTCTAGACGGATGACCCACGACCTCCACACTCTAGACAGATGACCCACAACCTCCACACTCTAGACAGATGACCCACGACCTCCACACTCTAGACAGATGACCCACGACCTCCACACTCTAGACAGATGACCCACGACCTCCACACTCTAGACAGATGACCCACAACCTCCACACTCTAGACAGATGACCCACGACCTCCACACTCTAGACGGATGACCAGGCTGGGATTCCGTCCCACAACTTCCACACTCTAGACGGATGACCCACGACCTCCACACTCTAGACATATGACCCACGACCTCCACACTCTAGACAGATGACCCACGACCTCCACACTCTAGACAGATGACCCACGACCTCCACACTCTAGACAGATGACCCACGACCTCCACACTCTAGACAGATGACCAGGCTGGGATTCAGTCCTATGACCTCCACACTCTAGACAGATGACCCACGACCTCCACACTTTAGACGGATGACCCATGACCTCCACACTCTAGACGGATGACCCACGACCTCCACACTCTAGACAGATGACCCACGACCTCCACACTCTAGACAGATGACCAGGCTGGGATTCAGTCCCGCGACCTCCACACTCTAGACATATGACCCACGACCTCCACACTCTAGACATATGACCCACGACCTCCACACTCTAGACAGATGACCAGGCTGGGATTCAGTCCCACGACCTCCACACTCTAGACAGATGACCCACGACCTCCACACTCTAGACAGATGACCCACAACCTCCACACTCTAGATAGATGACCCATGACCTCCACACTCTAGACAGATGACCAGGCTGGGATTCAGTCCCACAACCTCCACACTCTAGACATATGACCCACGACCTCCACACTCTAGACATATGACCCACGACCTCCACACTCTAGACAGATGACCCACGACCTCCACACTCTAGACAGATGACCCACGACCTCCACACTCTAGACAGATGACCCACGACCTCCACACTCTAGACATATGACCCACGACCTCCACACTCTAGACATATGACCCACGACCTCCACTCTCTAGACAGATGACCCACAACCTCC
Organism: Pecten maximus; assembly: GCF_902652985.1. NCBI lineage: Eukaryota > Metazoa > Mollusca > Bivalvia > Pectinida > Pectinidae > Pecten > Pecten maximus. The sequence continues at coordinate 51,732,549 of NC_047018.1, read as the reverse complement.
ACAATCTAGACAGATGACCCACGACCTCCACTCTGTAGACAGATGACCCACGACCTCCACACTCTAGACAGATGACCCACGACCTCCTCACTCTAGACAAATGACCCACGACCTCCACACTCTAGACAGATGACCAGGCTGGGATTCAGACCCACAACCTCCACACTCTAGACAGATGACCCACGACCTCCACACTCTAGACAGATGACCCACGACCTCCACACTCTAGACAAATGACCCACGACCTCCACACTCTAGACAGATGACCCACGACCTCCACACTCTAGACAGATGACCCACGACCTCCACACTCTAGACAGATGACCCACAACCTCCACACTCTAGACAGATGACCCACAACCTCCACAATCTAGACAGATGACCCACGACCTCCACACTCTAGACAAATGACCCACGACCTCCTCACTCTAGACAGATGACCCACGACCTCCACACTCTAGACAGATGACCAGGCTGGGATTCAGACCCACAACCTCCACACTCTAGACAGATGACCCACGACCTCCACACTCTAGACAGATGACCCACGACCTCCACACTCTAGACATATGACCCACGACCTCCACACTCTAGACAGATGACCCACGACCTCCACACTCTAGACATATGACCCACGACCTCCACACTCTAGACAGATGACCCACGACCTCCTCACTCTAGACAGATGACCCACGACCTCCACACTCTAGACAGATGACCCACGGCCTCCACACTCTAGACAGATGACCCACGACCTCCACACTCTAGACAGATGACCCACGACCTCCACACTCTAGACAAATGACCCACGACCTCCACACTCTTGACAGATGACCAATGACCTCCACTCTCTAGAAGGATGACCAGGCTAAGATTCAGTCCCACTGCCTTCACACTCAGATCCTCTAACCTTTTGAGCGACCTACATTCATAGACACCAATGTTCAGCCCTGTCAAATTCTGCTTCCTTGTTCTCCTTCTACAAAGTCTACAACCCAAAGTCACATCCTACACAACCTTATTTGAGTATTTAGTTGGACACCAAATGTGACAGGGAAAATGCTATAAAATGAACAGACTAGAAACAGCTAGACTTACACTTAAATCATTTGAGCTATCTGGTTGTTGGCGCCCAGCCCAGTCCAGCTCTGCTACAGAAATATAGGATATCTCTTAATCAAGCTGATAAATGAACCAAGTATAATTGATTTAACAGCTCAGACTCATCCTTTTATTTCACAGCTTTTGTCTTTATTGCCAATAGAGGTATTACATTCCTCCGACCAGCACAGATGTATTTTGGGACTGACCATCATTTTACACACATTACACGGATCAGTTGGTACTAATACCGCAGTGATAGAGAGGTGTGCCGGCCTTATGGCTGTTATTTTGGAAGCAGGACACACACCTGTGTTTCAGATACTGGACCTGGCTACCTATTTGGATTGGTTGGACAAACTGTATACATCTAGTCAGGTGAGGAATCATACCATTGATGTATAGCATTTCATGAACAACGAACACCCAAACGACACATACCAACAACAAACACCCAAACAACACATACCAACAACAAACACCCAAACGACACATACCAACAACACATACCCAAACGACACATACCAACAACACATACCCAAACGACACATACCAACAACAAACACCCAAACGACACATACCAACAACAAACACCCAAACGACACATACCAACAACAAACACCCAAACGACACATACCAACAACACATACCAACAACACATACCAACAACACATACCCAAACGACACATACCAACAACAAACACCCAAACGACACATACCAACAACAAACACCCAAACGACACATACCAACAACAAACACCCAAACGACACATACCAACAACAAACACCCAAACGACACATACCAACAACAAACACCCAAACGACACATACCAACAACAAACACCCAAACGACACATACCAACAACAAACACCCAAACGACACATACCAACAACACACACCCAAACGACACATACCAACAACAAACACCCAAACGACACATACCAACAACAAACACCCAAACGACACATACCAACAACAAACACCCAAACGACACATACCAACAACACACACCCAAACGACACATACCAACAACAAACACCCAAACGACACATACCAACAACAAACACCCAAACGACACATACCAACAACAAACACCCAAACGACACATACCAACAACAAACACCCAAACGACACATACCAACAACAAACACCCAAACGACACATACCAACAACAAACACCCAAACGACACATACCAACAACACATACCCAAACGACACATACCAACAACAAACACCCAAACGACACATACCAACAACAAACACCCAAACGACACATACCAACAACAAACACCCAAACGACACATACCAACAACAAACACCCAAACGACACATACCAACAACAAACACCCAAACGACACATACCAACAACAAACACCCAAACGACACATACCAACAACAAACACCCAAACGACACATACCAACAACAAACACCCAAACGACACATACCAACAACAAACACCCAAACGACACATACCAACAACACATACCCAAACGACACATACCAACAACACATACCCAAACGACACATACCAACAACACATACCCAAACGACACATACCAACAACAAACACCCAAACGACACATACCAACAACAAACACCCAAACGACACATACCAACAACACATACCCAAACGACACATACCAACAACAAACACCCAAACGACACATACCAACAACAAACACCCAAACGACACATACCAACAACAAACACCCAAACGACACATACCAACAACAAACACCCAAACGACACATACCAACAACACATACCCAAACGACACATACCAACAACACATACCAACAACACATACCAACAACAAACACCCAAACGACACATACCAACAACAAACACCCAAACGACACATACCAACAACAAACACCCAAACGACACATACCAACAACACATACCCAAACGACACATACCAACAACAAACACCCAAACGACACATACCCAAACAACACATACCAACAACACATACCAACAACACATACCAACAACAAACACCCAAACAACACATACCAACAACACATACCCAAACAACACATACCAACATAACATTAAATTCTCCACCTGATTAATTTCTTGTCATCATTGGCAAAGGTTTAATGTTCAAAGCTAACCACTTTTTATAAAAAATACAGAATATATTTATAAATATTATTGCATAATACGCACTTTATTGAAGAATATGCTGTGGATAAGGTGATGCTATACAAAATTAATTTTTCTATTGAAGAAAATAATAATAATCCAGAATCTCACCTCCTGGAAACCTTGTAGTATAGACCATTGTATTGTAGGCCTTTGTCTCCATGGAGATGAGGATGAGACTGTTACTGGAGGTGACCTGTAGGACTGTGGTGTTAGATTACAGGGCTGTCACCAAACTCTCAAGTTACACCGACAAGGTATGTACGATATGGCTCTCCCCGACAAGGTATGTACGATATGACTCTCCCCGACAAGGTATGTACGATATGGCTCTCCCCGACAAGGTATGTACGATATGGCTCTCCCCGACAAGGTATGTACGATATGGCTCTCCCCGACAAGGTATGTACGATATGGCTCTCCCCGACAAGGTATGTACGATATGGCTCTCCCCGACAAGGTATGTACGATATGGCTCTCCCCGACAAGGTATGTACGATATGGCTCTCCCCAATAAAGTGGTCATTCACATTGTATGATCACATTCTCCTTAGTTACGATTGTGTACAGTAAAAGTGCCCTGAAAAAGTGTAAAGAGGAAGAAGCTCTGTATAAAGACTGTTTCTGGCTCCCTCAGGGGCCTATGGGGTAGGGCTCAATAGGCAAGATGTAATTGCGAATTCTTGAAATACTTCTTCTTCTGAATGAATAAGAGGATTTGGTCTAAAGTATCCATGGGTGCAGGGGGCTGCGGTGGCTGAGTGGTTAAGGTGTCCCAACACTTTATCACTAGCCCTCCACCTCAGGGTTGCGAGTTCGAAACCTACGTGGAGCAGTTGCCAGGTACTGACCGTAGGCCGGTGGTTTTTCTCTGGGTACTTCAGCTTTCCTCCACCTCCAAACCCGGCAAATCCTTAAATGACCCTGGCTGTTAATAGGACGTTAAACAAAATAACCCAAACCAAAGCAGGGGATCTTTTTTTATAAACAATAGGTCTGACCCCCAGAGGTTGACGGAATGGGTCCCTTCTTTGATTCTTCTTCTTCGATGTGAATGATAGGATTACACCCCTGTTTGGTCTGGATCATCCTTGGGTTAAGGGGAAGATATAAAAAACAGATCTCCGCTCTCCATGGATTGGAGGGCCAGGCCAAAAGAAATACCATATTAGTACTTTTGAGCTGTTTTTGACATATTTAGCATTGAATCACTTAAAATGGGGTTTGATTGCAATGCATGGTACTGTAGTTACAGGTTTCAAATATGGGAAAGTATTTGTGATATAACTCTAGAGTGTTTTGCCGTAATCACCGAAATTCATATGAGCGATGCAGTCCTCATGGACTATTTGTTTAATTGTCTTTTTAACAATTGTGAAAACTGTATAGACCACTTTATATATACCAATTATATAATAGTATACATTGATTATTTTCTGCATATCATAGTACAGGAGTTATCTACTTAATAACAAAAAAATCACTCACGACCAGGCTATGATGATGTGGTCTGACGTGTGTTTTATCAATCGTTGATGAGATGTGACAGGATTAAAATGATATAGCGAGGTAAGTGTACAGACACACATTTATAAAAATTATAATAACAAGCACATTCTTCTTGTTCCAGATCAGGGAAAAGATAGCAGACTTTCAGAGAAGGAATATTGATAACAGTTTGGATGGTTGTATGATCATAGCTTCTTGCTGTCTAAACCAGCTAGAAAAAGTACGTCTTTTGTCACCTGTCCGTTAATTAGCTCACCTGGTCCGAAGGACCAAGGTAAGCTTATGCCATACCATGGCGTCCGGCGTCCGGCATCCGTCGTTCGTTCGCTGCCTGTCTGTCGTCCATCCGTCAACAATTATCTTGTTCTTCGTAACCGTTGATCAGAATTAGACAAAATCTGACTGATAGCATTATATCATGGGGTGGAGATGACAAATTGTACAAACGGTGGGTGGGGCTGCAGGGCGGCGCCAAAAAGGGTCAATTTGGCTTAATTGATATAAACGACTTCTTCTATAGAACTAAGCAATGGATATCACTCATATTTGTCTGGAAGCATCGTTATTGGGTGGGGATTAAAAATTGTACATATGGTGTGGCTGACCCCTTGGAGGATTGAGTGGCAAGATCAAAAAGGGTCAATTTCGCTAAATTAGCGACTAATCTCTGAAACTAAGCAATGGATATCACTCATATATGATAGGTAAAATCCTTATTGGGAGGGGATCAAAATTTTACAAATGGTGAGACTGATCATCCGGGGCCTGAGGGACAGGGCCAAAAGGGGTCAGGGCCAAAAAGGGTAAGTTTGGCTAAATTGCTATTAACAATTATCAATCATATTTGACTGAGCAAACCTAGGGGTTGGGGATTCAAAAATTATGAATGGTCCAGCTGACCCTCAGGGGCTCAGGGGCTGAGGGACTGGGTCTAAACGAGCAAGCATTTTAGACACATTCTCCAGGTATTGCTCTCATTTAGATAATTATCCTGTTCCAAAATGTTGGGGTCAAAATCACAAAGGCATCTGAAATAAAACAACCAATTTGTTGTTGTTGTTGTTGTTGGGGGGGGGGGGGGGGGGGGGGGGGGGGGGGGGAGTTAGGGTTTAAAATGTGATTTTAAAATAAAGAAAAATCAGAGATATTGTATAATAGGTATTGTATTTTTGTTGACTAGTTGCTGAACAAGTCCTTCATACCTGCCAATGTGAGAGAAATCTGTGAAGCCTGCCTTACGCAGCTCATCAGTGTGACGATGAAGTTTGTTACCTCTACTAACAATGATCCAACAGGGCTTCCGTTGGCTGCCATCAATTGTTATACAACAGCTTTGAAATGCTGTCCCTTCTCGGAGGAGGTGACAGTAAAGACAGTCCAGGACAGTTTCGACCTAATGCTGAAATGGTCTTTGAAAGCTCTACAACAGGTAATATTTATTGCTACATGTCTGAGATTGACATTAAACTGATTTATTTAACCAAATTATATTGTGATCTTTAATGCAATTCTATAACGATGTGCAGACAAACTGGTTTTTTTTTTCAATTTGAAACATGATTTGTACCACAGTTACGTTTTTTTGTTTTTTTTTGGTCTTTCCATTTTTTTGCAAAATTGAAACAAGACATACATCACAGCATATTCAGCTACTGTACAATTGTATAAAATTGTGCATATATCAAGCTTATATTCATCTGTAAATCCATATACCACATGTGCCTGTTCCTAAATGTAAGTTCTATATTTTACATTATACAGGACGATGCCAGTGAGAGTAGCCAATCAGAAGCCCTGAATCTTTTATCTGTGATCTGCTGTAACCATGGTAACCTAACGGAGCGGTTCACTACAGACCACAAATATCTGGTCTGGGACATACTTATGGACAAGTTTAAAAGGATACTGGTGTCACAGAAAACAACAGATGATGGTCTGGTGTCACAGAAAACAACAGATGATGGTCTGGTGTCACAGAAAACAACAGATGATGGTCTGGTGTCACAGAAAACAACAGATGATGGTCTGGTGTCACAGAAAACAACAGATGATGGTCTGGTGTCACAGAAAACAACAGACTCTATGGATAGTGTTGATGTAGAAACTGACCAACCGTCTCTACCTAATTGGAGAGTTCATAGGAGGATACTTCTGTACAACGGTCAGTTAACTGACCACCACTGGACACCTGTCATCTTGACCCAGCTCCAGGAGACTGTGGCTGCTCTGGTGCCTTCCTGTGAAACTGACCAGTTCCAGGCTATGATAAACAGCCTCCTTAACCAAACCGTGGGTATTTAATGAAATATTTATCTGTCACCCAAATTATATTCCATATCGACTGTATACTACCATTTGGTAACAGTTCAATGCTTATATTTACATTCATAAAGATTTTTTTATTTACTGTAGGTTATGAACACGTTTAAATTTGCCGCTTACCCTATCACTGACGTCATCAAGCTCAAATACCGGAACAGCCGAAATTTCCAGAAGGAATAATATAGTCCCTCATGACGTTAATAGTAGACACATATAATGGTTTTTGCACAAATTTGGCTTTCTTTTATATTTCATATACCTTTGTAGGTATCGTCAAATCGTTAACCAAACCATGGGTGTTAAATGATAAATAGCCTCCTTAACCAAACCATGGGTGTTTAATGATAAACAGTCTCCTTAACCAAACCATGGGTGTTTATAATGATAAACAGTCTCCTTAACCAAACCGTGGGTGTTTATAATGATAAATAGCCTCCTTAACCAAACCGTGGGTGTTTATAATGATAAACAGTCTCCTTAACCAAACCGTGGGTGTTTATAATGATAAACAGTCTCCTTAACCAAACCGTGGGTGTTTATAATGATAAATAGCCTCCTTAACCAAACCGTGGGTGTTTATAATGATAAACAGTCTCCTTAACCAAACCGTGGGTGTTTATAATGATAAATAGCCTCCTTAACCAAACCGTGGGTGTTTATAATGATAAACAGTCTCCTTAACCAAACCGTGGGTGTTTATAATGATAAATAGCCTCCTTAACCAAACCGTGGGTGTTTATAATGATAAATAGCCTCCTTAACCAAACCGTGGGTGTTTATAATGATAAATAGCCTCCTTAACCAAACCGTGGGTGTTTATAATGATAAACAGTCTCCTTAACCAAACCGTGGGTGTTTAATGATAAATAGCCTCCTTAACCAAACCGTGGGTGTTTATAATGATAAATAGCCTCCTTAACCAAACCGTGGGTGTTTATAATGATAAATAGCCTCCTTAACCAAACCGTGGGTGTTTATAATGATAAACAGTCTCCTTAACCAAACCGTGGGTGTTTAATGATAAATAGCCTCCTTAACCAAACCGTGGGTGTTTATAATGATAAACAGTCCCCTTAACCAAACCGTGGGTGTTTAATGATAAATAGTCTCCTTAACCAAACCGTGGGTGTTTAATGATAAATAGCCTCCTTAACCAAACCGTGGGTGTTTATAATGATAAATAGCCTCCTTAACCAAACCGTGGGTGTTTATAATGATAAACAGTCTCCTTAACCAAACCGTGGGTGTTTATAATGATAAATAGCCTCCTTAACCAAACCGTGAGTGTTTATAATGATAAATAGTCTCCTTAACCAAACCGTGGGTGTTTATAATGATAAATAGCCTCCTTAACCAAACCGTGGGTGTTTATAATGATAAATAGCCTCCTTAACCAAACCGTGAGTGTTTATAATGATAAATAGTCTCCTTAACCAAACCGTGGGTGTTTATAATGATAAATAGCCTCCTTAACCAAACCGTGGGTGTTTATAATGATAAATAGCCTCCTTAACCAAACCGTGGGTGTTTATAATGATAAATAGCCTCCTTAACCAAACCGTGGGTGTTTATAATGATAAATAGTCTCCTTAACCAAACCGTGGGTGTTTATAATGATAAATAGCCTCCTTAACCAAACCGTGGGTGTTTATAATGATAAATAGCCTCCTTAACCAAACCGTGGGTGTTTATAATGATAAATAGTCTCCTTAACCAAACCGTGGGTGTTTATAATGATAAATAGCCTCCTTAACCAAACCGTGGGTGTTTATAATGATAAATAGCCTCCTTAACCAAACCGTGAGTGTTTATAATGATAAATAGTCTCCTTAACCAAACCGTGGGTGTTTATAATGATAAATAGCCTCCTTAACCAAACCGTGGGTGTTTATAATGATAAATAGCCTCCTTAACCAAACCGTGGGTGTTTAATGATAAACAGTCTCCTTAACCAAACCGTGGGTGTTTATAATGATAAATAGTCCTCCTTAACCAAACCGTGGGTGTTTATAATGATAAATAGCCTCCTTAACCAAACCGTGGGTGTTTATAATGATAAATAGTCTCCTTAACCAAACCGTGGGTGTTTATAATGATAAATAGCCTCCTTAACCAAACCGTGGGTGTTTATAATGATAAATAGCCTCCTTAACCAAACCGTGGGTGTTTATAATGATAAATAGCCTCCTTAACCAAACCGTGGGTGTTTATAATGATAAATAGCCTCCTTAACCAAACCGTGGGTGTTTATAATGATAAATAGCCTCCTTAACCAAACCGTGGGTGTTTAATGATAAATAGTAGGGTGACTTTACAATGTAACATTCTGATACAAAGATGTGTAATAGTTGTTGATGATTTGTAAGGACAGGGGAGATATATAGATGCTTTAATCTTTGAAATCATGATCATGTGGTTTGTATTTTTAGCTAATGCTTAGTTGACTCCATTTGTAGGGTATGGAACACGTGGAGACAGGGATACAACAGCTGACATCCATTCTATACATCTGGCAGCAACTCCTCAACTTTGACTTGTCGCCAGAACAGAGCTGTGTGGTAGTTCATGCCGTGAAGAATGTAAGTGATACAGATAGCTGTATTTATACTCCCTTTCCGTCAACTTAGTAAGAGGGAGAAAATGCAGTAATCACTTCATCTGTGTCTGTATCCTTCAATCTATTAGTGTTATCTTTGTGTGCAAAATATCACATGAACCTCCGGAACTCCTGAATTATTTTATATACCATATATATATGATGTCTACATCTACACTTGATCAGCTTTTGTTGGTCAAGGTTGAAAGTCCCACTTTAAAATAAAAAGCTGCATTCAAGATATCTCTTGAACCCTTGGACAGATTTCTTTGTTTAGATTTGGGGGTTGGTTGGTTATTCTTTGTTTAGATTTGGGGGTTGGTTGGTATATCTTTGTTTAGATTTGGGGGTTGGTTGGTATATCTTTGTTTAGATTTGGGGGTTGGTTGGTATATCTTTGTTTAGATTTGGGGGTTGGTTGGTATATCTTTGTTTAGATTTGGGGGTTGGTTGGTATATCTTTGTTTAGATTTGGGGGTTGGTTGGTATATCTTTGTTTAGATTTGGGGGTTGGTTGGTATATCTTTGTTTAGATTTGGGGGTTGGTTGGTATATCTTTGTTTAGATTTGGGGGTTGGTTGGTATATCTTTGTTTAGATTCGGGGGTTGGTTGGTATATCTTTGTTTAGATTTGAGGGTTGGTTGGTATATCTTTGTTTAGATTTGGGGGTTGGTTGGTTATATCTTTGTTTAGATTTGGGGGTTGGTTGGTATATCTTTGTTTAGATTTGGGGGTTGGTTGGTATATCTTTGTTTAGATTTGGGGGTTGGTTGGTATATCTTTGTTTAGATTTGGGGGTTGGTTGGTATATCTTTGTTTAGATTTGGGGGTTGGTTGGTATATCTTTGTTTAGATTTGGGGGTTGGTTGGTATATCTATGTAAGCTTTGGTAGTGGGAGATGTTATAGAAGTATGTATATATACAGGTTACACAGGATTTTTCTCAATATTCATATGTATACATAAGTTCCCATTGGTCCCTAATTGTACTCATCTGATTTTGTGTTTGATCATTTGGTTCAAATGTTACTCCTATATGGGCGTAAACATCAATTTGCTTAATTATAATTATTATAGCTCTTAGATGTATAGTCTTTTTGTGTGTATACAGTTTTTATACGCCCGACGAAAAACGGGACGTATTATGTTATCATGTTGGCGGGCGGGCCGGCGGGTGGGTGGGCACATACATATGGTGTCCGGACCATAACTCCAATACTACTCCATACTTGACACAAATATACATCTTGATGAGCCGGAGCGTTGCATACCAAAATCATGCCCCTAACCCCCGTATTTGCGGAGTTATTCCCCTTTGACGATTTTACTTGTCCGGACCATAACTCCAATGCTACTCGACCCAGGCTCTTCATACTTGACACACATATACATCTTGATGAGCCGGAGCTCATGCCCCTTACCCCTGTATTTGCGGAGTTAATCCCCTTTGATGATTTTGTTATTGCTCACCATTCACTTAATAATGGTATTAGGAGGCTGATTCTTTGCAAAGAGGTTCTTTTAATGTATATATTCTGTATATAAACATGTGAACTAATTTTTGTGTTGTTGTGTCTAAACCAAGGTTTTCCCATTTTTGCAACATATATACATCTCATCATTTAAAGTTGCCCTTCGGTTTCGACTACACACCATTATGTGTATCAATATCTCCGTCCAACTTTCCAACAATGATACTTCATCTTAAAGCATTACAACCTGTGAAACTACCCCCTTCCAAGTGTCAAATATTGCGGCGGGCGTATGTTGTGGCCCTCCAACGGGCCCTTGTTGTGTGTGTATACAGTTTTTGTGTGTGTATACAGTTTTTGTGTGTGTATACAGTTTTTGTGTGTGTATACAGTTTTTGTGTGTATACAGTTTTTGTGTGTGTATACAGTTTTTGTGTGTGTACACAGTTTTTGTGTGTGTATACTGTTTTTGTTTTTGTGTGTGTGTATACAGTTTTTGTGTGTGTATACTGTTTTTGTTTTTGTGTGTGTGTATACAGTTTTTGTGTGTGTATACTGTTTTTGTTTTTGTGTGTGTATACAGTTTTTGTGTGTGTATACTGTTTTTGTTTTTGTGTGTGTGTTATACAGTTTTTGTATATGTATACAGTTTTCGTATGTGTATACAGTTTTCGTATGTGTATACAGTTTTTGAGTTCCTGATGGATTCTAAGGCAACACGTCCACTTGTGTGTAATTTAAAGTTCATGATCCTTGTGTCTTTGTAGTTGATGTTGAACTGTGTGTCACTGTTACAACACCTACACTGTTCAGACGATGAAAGGTTGATCAGTTCTCTGGCCGTCCCCATACTCACAACACAGGTCCGGATGCTGGAGTTAGGGCCTGTAAGTATATACATTATATCTCTGGAGAAGTACGCTTGTTTGTATCGTATTATGCTGTATTCTTGGTTAAATCTGAATAAAATATGATTAGATAACTAGGTATGGTATGAACCGAGTAAAATTTGATTAGATAACTAGATATGATATGAACCGAGTAAAATATGATTAAGTGAGAGAAATGAGCATAGTAAGAGAGGATATGGTGAAATGTTGGTTATAGTTATTATGGAATGTACTCAGAAGTATGGTACAATCAAATGAACTGTTTAAGTAAGGTACAATCAAATGAACTGTTTAAGTAAGGTACAATCAAATGAATTGTTTAAGTACGGTACAATCAAATGAACTGTTTATACGGTACAATCAAATGAACTGTTTAAGTACTGTACAATCAAATGAACTGTTTAAGTACTGTACAATCAAATGAATTGTTTAAGTATGGTACAATCAAATGAACTGTTTAAGTATGGTACAATCAAATGAACTGTTTATACGGTACAATCAAATGAACTGTTTAAGTACTGTACAATCAAATGAATGTTAAGTACGGTACAATCAAATGAATTGTTTGTTGTTGGAGGCAAATGTAAATTTTGAGAAATCTCATTATCATTCTTTGATGTTTTCGTTGAATATATTACCCTTACTCGATCACCGGCCATGTAAAATGGAAATGGATGGTATGTGTTTGTTAATGTAACAATGCCTGTATGGGAGAGAGGCTTACATATCAATCAATGACTTTAGTACATGAATATATCATGGGTTAATTTGAATCACTTACCACCCAACTGACCACCACGGTCACCTGTCTGTACTAACTGACCACCATGGTCACCTGTCTGTACTCCTAACTGACCACCATGGTCACCTGTCTGTACTCCTAACTGACCACTATGGTCATCTGTCTGTACTAACTGACCACCATGGTCAACTGTCTGTACTCATAACTGACCAACATGGTCAACTGTCTGTACTAAATGACCACCATGGTCACCTGTCTGTACTCCTAACTGACCACCATGTTCACCTGTCTGTACTAACTGACCACTATGGTCACCTGTCTGTACTAACTGACCACCATGGTCACCTGTCTGTACTCCTAACTGACCACCATGGTCACCTGTCTGTGCTCGTAACTGACCACCATGGTCACCTGTCTGTACTCGTAACTGACCACCATGGTCACCTGTCTGTACTCCTAACTGACCACCGTGGTCACCTGTCTGTACTCCTAACTGACCACCATGGTCACCTGTCTGTACTAACTGACCACCATGGTCACCTGTCTGTACTCCTAACTGACCACCATGGTCACCTGTCTGTACTCCTAACTGACCACCGTGGTCACCTGTCTGTACTCCTAACTGACCACCGTGGTCACCTGTCTGTACTTCTTTGTTGTAGAAACTGATGTCGTCACACACCGCCTCTCTGACCCTCCATTGTTGCCAGTTCATTCCCCTGGATGGCAGAACAAGCTTTGTCCCAGCATTCCACGCTGTGTACAACGTTCTGAACGCGTTGTTGGTCCACCACACAAATACTGTTTACCAAGTTATTCCCTCTTTCCTCAGCAGTACAAAACATATCCTTTCACACATAAAAACTGGTCTTGTTGAAAACTGATATCAGTTCTTGTCTGGGCAAATATTCCAAAACTAGCAGATTTTAAAGAAAAGGTGTCGCAACTTGATGTTATGTTTTCCAATTTTGATATGACTTTTTGTTTAAACATCCTAACAATCACCTAAATGATTGGCAAGTTATTTTCAGCAAGTGTCTGTGTACTTGTATAATCAGTCCACCATGTATGACCAGGGCTTTTTTTGGGCCGAATTTCAGCCCTATTCCCCACGGTAAAATTGGATATTTTTCCCAATCTGACCAGTTAAAATCCCCAATCGAATGATCTATAAAAAAATTATGTCTTTAAAAATCAGGATGATGTCGTCCCGCCTACGTTTTAATGGTTATTCTGGCCTGATAAAGGGAGATAATGCTCTAGAGTCTAAATAAATACAGCATGGATCCATGTTTGTGTCTACTTGTTATTTTTACCATTATGTCCATTTTTCCTAATTTACCTGTTGCCGTACATTTTTTCCCAATCCCAAAGTAGATCAGTATATGATGTATGACCAGTATATCATGTATGACCATGTTTGACCAGTATACATATGTATATCATGTATGACCAGTATATTATGTAGCCGTACATATTTTGGGATATATCGGAGATTATCGGTACAACCAGTTTCCCCATCAGATTTATTATGTAACTGATTTCCTTCAAACTAAGTATAATCCAAAGGACATATAGATTTTATTACACTTCATACCTATAATGTTATAAACAGAATATATTATAAACTGTATGTATTTTCCTTAACTATGTCACGGCTGTTAAAAGTGGTGGTAAACCGTGGGGACCAGGAGAGGATTGGACAGGATCAGGACAAATTAACCAAGCTGATTGGCTGTGCCCTTCTCTTTGATAGGTATAGTATTGATGACTATGTAAAACTTTACACTGGATTAGGTTTATACTAAGTCGGGTGGTCAGTAATGTAAAACTATACACTGTATTATATTTATACTTTGTTGTGGGGATCAGTAATGTAAAACTGCACACTGTATTATATTTATACTAAGTCGGGGAGGTCAGTAATGTAAAACTGCACACTGTATTATATTTATACTTAGTCGTGGGGGTCAGTAATGTAAAACTGTACACTGTATTATATTTATACTAAGTCGGGTGGTCAGTAATGTAAAACTGCACACTGTATTATATTTATACTTAGTCGTGGGGATCAGTAATGTAAAACTGTACACTGTATTATATTTATACTTAGCAGGGTGTCAGAAATGTAACACTGTATTATATTTATACTTAGTAGGGTGTCAGTAATGTAAAACTATACACTGTATTATATTTATACTTAGTTGTGGGGGACAGAAATGTAAAACTGTACACTGTATTATATTTATACTTAGTAGGGTGGTCAGTAATGTAAAACTATACACTGTATTATATTTATACTTAGTTGTGGGGATCAGTAATGTAAAACTGTACAATGTATTATATTTATACTTAGTAGGGTGTCAGTAATGTAAAACTGTACACTGTATTATATTTATACTTTGTCGTGGGGATCAGTAATGTAAAACTATACACTGTATTATATTTATACTTAGTCGTGGGGGACAGAAATGTAAAACTGTACACTGTATTATATTTATACTTAGTCGGGTGGTCAGTAATGTAAAACTGTATTATATTTATACTTAGTAGGGTGTCAGAAATGTAACACTGTATTATATTTATACTTAGTCGTGGGGGTCAGTAATGTAAAACTGTACACTGTATTATATTTATACTTAGTCGTGGGGGTCAGAAATGTAACACTGTACACTGTATTATATTTATACTAAGTCGGGTGGTCAGTAATGTAAAACTGTATTATATTTATACTTAGTCGTGGGGATCAGTAATGTAAAACTGTACACTGTATTATATTTATACTTAGTCGTGGGGGTCAGTAATGTAAAACTATACACTGTATTATATTTATACTTTGTCGTGGGGATCAGTAATGTAAAACTGTACACTGTATTATATTTATACTTTGTCGTGGGGATCAGTAATGTAAAACTGTACACTGTATTATATTTATACTTAGTCGTGGGGGTCAGAAATGTAACACTGTACACTGTATTATATTTATACTAAGTCGGGTGGTCAGTAATGTAAAACTGTATTATATTTATACTTAGTCGTGGGGATCAGTAATGTAAAACTGTACACTGTATTATATTTATACTAAGTCGGGTGGTCAGTAATGTAAAACTGTACACTGTATTATATTTATACTTAGTCGTGGGGGTCAGTAATGTAAAACTATACACTGTATTATATTTATACTTTGTCGTGGGGATCAGTAATGTAAAACTGTACACTGTATTATATTTATACTTAGTAGGGTGTCAGTAATGTAACACTGTACACTGTATTATATTTATACTTAGTCGTGGGGGTCAGTAATGTAAAACTGTACACTGTATTATATTTATACTTAGTAGGGTGTCAGTAATGTAACACTGTACACTGTATTATATTTATACTTAGTCGTGGGGGTCAGTAATGTAAAACTGTATTATATTTATACTTAGTCGTGGGGGTCAGTAATGTAAAACTGTACACTGTATTATATTTATACTTAGTCGTGGGGGTCAGTAATGTAAAACTGTACACTGTATTATATTTATACTTAGTCGTGGGGGTCAGTAATGTAAAACTGTACACTGTATTATATTTATACTTTGTCGTGGGGATCAGTAATGTAAAACTGTACTCTGTATTATATTTATACTAAGTCGGGTGGTCAGTAATGTAAAACTGTACACTGTATTATATTTATACTTAGTCGTGGGTGTCAGTAATGTAAAACTGTACACTGTATTATATTTATACTTAGTCGTGGAGTCAGTAATGTAAAACTGTACACTGTATTATATTTATACTTAGTAGGGTGTCAGTAATGTAAAACTGTACACTGTATTATATTTATACTTAGTAGGGTGTCAGTAATGTAAAACTGTACACTGTATTATATTTATACTTAGTAGGGTGTCAGTAATGTAAAACTGTACACTGTATTATATTTATACTTAGTAGGGTGTCAGTAATGTAAAACTGTACACTGTATTATATTTATACTTAGTAGGGTGTCAGTAATGTAAAACTGTACACTGTATTATATTTATACTTAGTCGTGGGGATCAGTAATGTAAAACTGTACACTGTATTATATTTATACTTAGTCGTGGGGATCAGTAATGTAAAACTGTACACTGTATTATATTTATACTTAGTAGGGTGTCAGTAATGTAAAACTGTACACTGTATTATATTTATACTTAGTCGTGGAGTCAGTAATGTAAAACTGTACACTGTATTATATTTATACTTAGTCGTGGAGTCAGTAATGTAAAACTGTACACTGTATTATATTTATACTTAGTCGTGGAGTCAGTAATGTAAAACTGTACACTGTATTATATTTATACTTAGTCGTGGGGGTCAGTAATGTAAAACTGTACACTGTATAATATTCAGAAATGTACATTGTGTTTCAGGTTGTGTCAACTTATCGGTACACATAAACGTGACTTTAGTAAAGTAGCGGGTTACCTGGTGTCGGATTACGTGGGTGAAGTTCAAAAGGTCACTCTACATCCTGATGTCAAGGTCAGTCAATATAGAAAGGTCACAGCAACACAATGTTAATTATTTAAGATTAAGCTGTAGAATGGTCAAAGAATTCCTTTCGATGGGTTGAAATAAAACAAAAGATATCATTATGATATCCTCTTTACTGTCAACCAATGTTTTCATGGTACAATGGATTTCATTCGATGCTCTTTAATGACGAGAGTTCAGTTGGTTTGATGCATTATGGGTAATGACAGGAAGTGTAATATATGTCACAACTTCTCATTCACTTTTATTAGCTCACCTGCCCGAAGGGCAAGTGAGCTTATGCCGTGGCGCGGCGTCCGTCGTCCGTCCGGCGTCCGTCCGGCGTCAACTTTTCCATTCAAGCAACTTCTTCTCAATAACCAAAAGGCCCAGAGACCTAATATTGGGCCTGTAGCATGCTGGGGTGAAGGGCTACCAAGTTTGTTCAAATGAATAACGTTGACCTTCATTCAAGGTCACAGGGGTCAAAAAGGCTAAAATCTTTAAACGACTTCTTCTCAATAACCAAGAGTCCCAGAGAGTTGATATTAGGTCTGTAGCATGCTGGGGTGAAGGGCTACCAAGTTTGTTCAAATGAATGACCTTGACTTTCATTCAAGGTCACAGGGGTCAAATATGCTAAAAAAAAATTAAACGACTTCTTCTAATTAGCCAAAAGACCCAGGGACTTGATATTGGGTCTGTAGCATGCTGGGGTGAAGGGCTACCAAGTTTGTTCAAATGAATGACCTTGACCTTCATTCAAGGTCACAGGAGTCAAAAAGGCTAAAATATTTAAACGACTTCTTCTCAATAACCAACAGATCCAGAGACCTAATATTTGGTCTGCAGCATGCTAGGGTGAAGGGCTCCCAAGTTTGTTCAAATGAATGACCTTGACCTTCATTCAAGGTCACAGGAGTCAAAAAGGCTAAAATATTTGAACGACTTCTTCTCAATAACCAAGAGGCCCAGGGAGTTGATATTTGGCCTGAAGCATGCTGGGGTGAAGGGCTACCAAGTTTGTTCAAATGAATGACCTTGCCCTTCATTCAAGGTCACAGGAGTCAAAAAGGCTAAAATCTTTAAACAGCTTCTTCTCAATAACCAACAGATCCAGAGACCTAATATTTGGCCTGCAGCATGCTAGGGTGAAGGGCTCCCAAGTTTGTTCAAATGAATGGCCTTGACCTTCATTCAAGGTCACAGGAGTCAAAAAGGCTAAAATCTTTAAATGACTTCTTCTCAATAACCAAGAGGCCCAGGGAGTTGATATTTGGTCTGTAGCATGCTGGGGTAAAGGGCTACCAAGTTTGTTGAAATGAATGACCTTGACCTTCATTCAAGGTCACAGGAGTCAAAAAGGCTAAAATCTTTAAACAACTTCTTCTCAATAACCAAGAGTCCCAGAGACCTAATATTTGGCCTGTAGCATGCTGGGGTGAAGGGCTCCCAAGTTTGTTCAAATGAATGACCTTGATCTTCATTCAAGGTCACAGGAGTCAAAAAGGCTGAAATCTTTAAACGACTTCTTCTCAATAACCAAGAGTCCCAGGGAGTTGATATTGGGTCTGTAGCATGCTGGGGTAAAGGGCTACCAAGTTTGTTCACATGAATGACCTTGATCTTTATTCAAGGTCACAGGAGTCAAAAAGGCTAAAATCTTTAAACGACTTCTTCTCAATAACCAACAGTCCCAGGGAGTTGATATTGGGTCTGTAGCATGCTGGGGTGAAGGGCTACCTAGTTTGTTCAAATGAATGACCTTGACCTTCATTCAATGTCACAGGGACCAAACAGGCTAAAATCTTTAAACGACTTCTTCTCAATAACCAAGAGTCTCAGGGAGTTGATATTGGGTTTGTAGCATGCTGCGGTAAAGGGCTACCAAATTTGTTCAAATGAATGACCTTGACCTTCATTCAAGGTCACAGGGGTCAAAAAGGCTAAAATATTTAAACAACTTCTTCTCAATAACCAACAGTCCCAGAGACCTAATATTTGGCCTGTAGCATGCTGGGGTAAAGGGCTACCAAGTTTGTTCAAATGAATGACCTTGATCTTCATTCAAGGTCACAGGAGTCAAAAAGGCTAAAATCTTTAAACGACTTCTTCTCAATAACCAAGAGTCCCAGGGAGTTGGTATTAGGTCTGTAGCATGCTTGGGTAAAGGGCTACCAAGTTTGTTGAAATGAATGACCTTGACCTTCATTCAAGGTCACAGGGGTCAAAAAGGCTAAAATCTTGAAGCATGCTTTCAAATAACTGCAGGATCCATATATGAAAAGATCACTGCATTGCAGGTGAGCGATTTGGGCCCATTGGGCCCTTGTTCGGTCATCTGAGACGAAGTCTAATCTAATCGCCTTTTATTCGGTCATCTGAGACGAAGTCTAATCTAATCACCTTTTGTCCGTCATCGTGCGTTTGTAAACAATTTATATTTTTGATTTCTTCTTCAAAACTGCTTAATCAAAGTCAGTGAAATTTGGCAGAAAGCTTCTATGGCTGAAGGTCAACCAAAATTGCGAAGTATATTATCCCCACCCCCCAGGGGCATGCGGGGTTGGACCAAAAATGGTAAAATTGACTAAAACTTCAAAATTCTTCTTCTCTACTCTCAGATATGGTAGAATCAAACACTTTTCATAGATGGAAGGGTCTTATGGTGCTTTACCAAAATTGTGAATTTCATGACCCTGGGGTCTCATGTTTTTCCCTGGAGAGGGGTTAACTTTACTATAGTTTATATAGAAAAATCACAATTTTGACTATTATTTGTTGGATTTGTATTGGAACTCATCCTAACCTGGTTAACATTATCAGCATGGGATAACAGTTTGATGGTATGCACATGCTGGCCCTGACTGACCCCCAGGGACTGGTGGGCTGGGTTAAAAAGGGTCAAATTGACTGAAATTTCAAAAATCTTCTTCTCCATACCCATATAAGATAGAATCAAATACTTTTCAAAGATGGAAGGGTCTAATGGTGCTTTACTTAAATTGTGAATTTCATGACCCTGGGGTCTCACGTTTGCCCATTGGGAGGGGGTAAACTTTGCTATAGTTTATATAGGGAAATCACATTTTTGACTATCATTTGTTAGCTCACCCGGACCGAAGGACCAAGATGAGCTTATGCCATACAGTGGCATTCGTCGTCCGTACGCCGTCCGTCAACAATTGACTTCTTCATAACCACCTATCAGAATTTGACCAAATTTTGTGAAAAGCATCGCTATGGGGTGGGGACTCAAAATTGTACAAATGGTGGGGCTGACCCCCCGGGGGTCTTAGGGGCGGGGCCAAAGGGTCAATTTGGCTAATTGATATAAACGACTTCTTCTCTGACACAAGCTCTGTATATTTTACATTCTCCGATAGTATCCCATGGGGTAGGGATTCCCAAATTGTACAATGTTGGGGGCTGACCCCCTCTGGGGGCTAGGGGGTGGAGGGGGGGGGGGGGGGGGGGGGGGGGGGGGGAGGGTAGGGTCAAAAGGAGTCAATTGGTTCCTCTGAAACTAAGCAATGGATATCACTCACATTTGTATGGTAGCAATCCCTTTGTGGTTGCGCTCAAAGTCAATTTCATTTCATGGATTAATTGTACTTTTTGACATAAAAACCACATTTGTATGGTAGCATGGTTATGGGATGGGTATTCAAAATTGTGCAAATGTTGGGGTTAACTTCCCGGGGGCTGAGGGGTGGGGCCAAAAGGGGGTCAATTTGGCTGAATTGACATTTTTAGAATTACAATAAAACCAATGTACATTTGTTTCATATCTCATGAAACCAGGTGAGCGAAGCAGGCCCTCTGGGCCTCTTGTTTGATTTCTGTTGGAACATTCTGAAGTCATTCTAACTTTCTTAAAATTATCAGTATGGGATGACAGCTTAATGATATGCACATGTTGGCCCTGACTGACCCCTAGGAATGATGGGTGGGGCCTAAAAAGGGTCAATTAGATTAACCTGAAATATTTCAAATCTCAGGTGACCGTTAAGGCCCATTGGCCTCTTGTTTCACATTATGTGAAGGGTTGGAAATTGTGGCTATAAACACACAGAAGAGTACACTTGATATTTGTCTTCTGTGGCTGTGAATCAGGTACATATGTTATGAATCGGGTACATATGTTATTAATTATAGTAATGTTGATTTCGTTTACAGAAGACCCTTGTTCCTGCCGTGTACAAGCTACTGGACCTCTGCGACCGATTTACTATTTCCCAACTCCACACTGTTCTACAAACAGGTGTGAAGGAAGTGTTCAAGATTCTTTATGAAGACTATACAAAGTATTTCAAATACAATGAGAAATCCTGAGAAAACCCTTCGAATAGGACTTACTGAAGTATCAAGGAAAATTCTGAGGAAGGGGAGACAACTCTCACAGTCCTAAGCAAGGTTTTCATCAACTACTCCCCAGGTAACATGAGGAGTTCCAACGCTTTATAGGCTCGAGTTCCAGACCAAGAATCAGTATTTGATTGATGGAACGTTGATGAAAAGACATATTCAACACAGAATTATCAAAAATGAAACTATGGAGTGTTAGAGATATAGAAATCAATGTCCTCTATTTCCCATTGTGTAAGGAGAGATATGACTGTCACATGTCCAATGTTGAGTTGGATTAATAAAAGAGAAATAAAAGAAATAGAAGATCCAATGATATCATACAGAAGTTCCTCCTGATCGATTACAGCTGTGTTGATTTTCACATTAGACTGAAGAATATCTGTGATATACACGGGTTACATCAGTTCATTTTCACAAAGAATACAATAAAAGTATCATCTGTTATCCCTGTTTATTTCATTTCTATTTCAAGATATTGATATTATATTGAGAAATCCGTGGTTTGTCATCGATCTGTCAGTCTTTTTAGCGCAATTTCTTGAGAAGTGCTTGAAGTATTTTTCTCAAATATCATAATTATGTAAGTTCCGCTCCTAACTGTCTCCATTTGATATCAAGTCTGATCCAGTAAATGGCAAGTCGTCAGATCAATTTTATTCAAACTTGGTCAAGTGGGGGAACTCGCGCATATTCTTTAAGACATTAAGTGTATCCAGAACCATTACATTGTAGACTTAATTATGGATTCTGATTGGTCAAAATTGAAAATTGAGTAAAAAATTGATATTAATGTTTTGAAGGATGGCAAATACAATGGTTTTATTTTCTAAAATGATAGATGTAATTTGATTGTTCTGGTAGCCATGAAAAACGTAATGATAAGAAAAGTTTAATCTGGGGTACTCCACCAATTTAAAAGAAACTACACAGGATTGTAAGGACAATGTACAGATGTGTTTTCTGGTTAACACGGTAGGTTTTCTGGTTACCATGGTAGGTTTTCTGGTTACCAAGTAGGTTTTCTGGTTATCAAGTAGGTTTTCTGGTTACCAAGTAGGTTTTCTGGTTACCATGGTAGGTTTTCTGGTTACCAAGGTTTTCTGGTTACGGTAGGTTTTCTAGTTACCACGGTAGGTTTTCTGGTTAACATGTAGGTTTTCTGGTTACCAAGTAGGTTTTCTGGTTACCAAGTAAGTTTTCTGGTTACCATGTAGGTTTTCTGGTTACCAAGTAGGTTTTCTGGTTACCAAGTAGTGTCTGGTTACCATGGTAGGTTTTCTGGTTACCACAGTAGGTTTTCGGGTTACCAAGGTTTTCTGGTTACCATGGTAGGTTTTCTGATTACCACGATAGGTTTTCTGGTTACCACGTTAGGTTTTCTGATTACCACGGTAGGTTTTCTGATTACCACGATAGGTTTTCTGGTTACCATGGTAGGTTTTCTGATTACCACGATAGGTTTTCTGGTTACCATGGTAGGTTTTCTGATTACCATGGTAGGTTTTCTGATTACCACGATAGGTTTTCTGATTATCACGGTAGGTTTTCTGATTACCACGGTAGGTTTTCTGATTACCACGATAGGTTTTCTGGTTACCATGGTAGGTTTTCTGATTACCACGATAGGTTTTCTGATTACCACGGTAGGTTTTCTGATTACTACTGGTAGGTTTTCTGGTTACTATGGTAGGTTTTCTGATTACCACGTTAGGGTTTCTCATTACTATGGTAGGTTTTCTGTATCAACATACTTATATGTATGATTCACTCATTTCTATAGCTGTAGGATTTGTTCCCCCACCCCTAGTTAATGTAAGACTCCACCAGCGAGGACACGTTTGAGTAATTCAACTCGGATTTCGTAATTTTTTTACTAAAATGTGATTTAAAGGCGGTGTCCACTTATCATTATTAGTCAGGAATTCCGATCTCTCATCAACAACAGAAAGACAGAAATAATAGCAGGGAAGATCCCCTTTGAAAAACAAGAAACTGAAGATAAAATCCATTGTATTTGATAATGGCGATTTGAGACACTGACTCCATACATAAATTGTATATTGTTTTAAATGACAAATTTACTGGTAATGAAATTTCTTGAAATAATTTAATAATTTAAGCTTAAAGGGACATCACGGTAAAAACGTTTCAATTTTCAATGAATGTACGCCTTTTGTTCATTTCCAGTTATGTTTCTGTGCTGTCCCAATGTTCACAGTCGATCCTCATGTCCAGCTTGACCACTTGATTTAGTTGGGAATCCCCCTCTAAATTTAGCGCGGAAATTATTTTTAAATCATCACGTAACTGTTTTGAAATCGAGGCAACACAAACACACGATAGTTTACAAGGCGAATTGGATTAGTTGGACAACGATATTATACAGTGGTTTAAATGTTAAATAACACGTTCTGTATATATTCCGGCACATATATTTATGTGTAAATAAGTGTAAACACCGTACATATAGTATAGTGACAGTAGCGATGTACTGGTACAGACTGTATAAATATTACCGAGTTTTTGTAAATATTACCGAGATTGTCATGACCTACTATCCAGCAATCAAGCAGAATACGAGCAGCGTCCGCATTACTGCTGTTTTCATGTTTGAACTGTATTGTACTGCTTCCCCAGTTTAATTCTAGGATTGTGTTTGACCCATTTTCCAATTATTCTCTTCATTGCGGAAGCTGTTATCGTTTTCAACCGCAGTCGATTCACATTGGAAGCCATTTTTGTTTTCAGGTGTTTTAGTGTGTTGTGCACATGCGTGTTATCGTATATGTCACAAAATTTGCATATTCAGACTATTGATCAACGAATTGTGATAACCTTTTTATAATTAATAATTGATGTTTTTTATATACATATATCATC
The DNA here is from genome assembly GCF_902652985.1 of Pecten maximus. NCBI lineage: Eukaryota > Metazoa > Mollusca > Bivalvia > Pectinida > Pectinidae > Pecten > Pecten maximus. The sequence goes on along the minus strand of NC_047018.1, from coordinate 51,708,015 downwards.
AAATTCGAATGGTTATTGTTTATAAGGATTTTTTTTTAAAGATATACCCAATAATATGAAAAAATACAAAATAAAAATTGGTTTACCGTGATGTCCCTTTAAGTAATGTGACAAAAAGTTTCAAAATATATTTGGTACATAAGAACCGGAAATGGGTGTATCATGTCCATAAACAATTAAAACAGCTAAAAAATCACCTCATAATTTTTACATATTTTGTCTTAAAATTTGTGCTATTTTTTGTGCGATATTAAGCTACATTTGTAGGATCAAAAGTAACTCATACTCTTTGAAAAATGAGAACATTTGACCAAATAAAATATTGTTTTGATAGTGTTTTGGATGAAAATGTGAACACAGTCATACACCTCTGATGGAAAAGTTTATTTTGGCCATAGCACTGGCCCCTGGGACCTTTTGAATATTTCAAACCTATTTCAAGTGTTCACTTTAAGGACGCTACAAATAAAATCTTGTTTTGGTCTGTGGAAGAGGTCCTTCGTATCTTTTCCCTGATGAACATAATGTTATGACACGTTCAAGCAAAGATCTCCATTATTAAACGAGGAAACATTATCAATCAAAGAGTTAACCGACCAAAGGTCAAAGTCTGTTCATCAAAGGTCAAGGTCAAAAGTTTGTATCTTTTAATTGATGAACATTAGTCGGAATTAAAAATTGATTTAATGTCAAGGTCACCGAGTCTACGTCATGGTCAAATTTTGTATATTTTAAGTGATGGACATTTATGTTATCATGAAGCAATTGGTCAGAACTAAACAAGGAGTCAACTGACCCAAGGTCAAGGTCACGGGGTCCAAGGTCCATGGTCAATGTCTTGTTCAGTGTCTTTGACTGAGGGATAGTTTGTTGTGACACTATGAAGCAAAACTGACCCAAATTAAAGGATAGGTCAACTAAACAGAGAATAAGGTCACTGGATTATATCACCGTCAACAGGACTATGATGTGTTAAAGGATGAAGTGTAGTAAGGGGCGATAACTTTGTTGTCCTTCCGTATGGAACGTAATGATAATACCAGCTAATTCGCCGATTTTGCCGGACATAATAGCGATTTGGGGGCACTATTGTAAAACTCGGCTCGATCTAGGCCTGGATGTATCTGGTCTCAAAACTAATAGTATAGTCAAACATTTGATGTGTGGGGCCTTCTACCGAGGGAACTTGTTTGTTGATAATTTCCTGATTTACCACAGATCCAAACATATCCATACAACTGACCGGCAGTTACAGCAGTGCTGAACAACGATTTCAAGTTTTAGAAATCCAAAACCATTTGCATTCATTTCTTTGAAAAGCGAAAAGGGAACGACGATCCATCCCTCAATCTAAATGTAAATCCAATACCTGTTGCTGAACACACCAAATTCTGTTGACTGTTATTTGTCTCGAGACTTACATCCATACCGGCCATAAAACACCTTAAAATAAATATTCAGTGGCATTTGTGAATTCTCTCCATACAGATTGCACAGATAGGGGTGCAGATCGCGGAATGTTTTTACGTTTTTATAAGTCACTTATCAGATGAAAACTCGATAGTTCTATACTGTATGGGTCAGCGCGTGAGTCCTACTTGAAGATGTTGGATCTAATTCACCAACATGGAATAGTTCTTGCACTTTCACGACTCTAACTGAAAGTCTTGTGGAGGCAAACAAACACTCCCTTGAAGACCGTAGAGAGAAACTGGTGAAAAAAAGTTGATTCCAACATTTTGGCGTTAGAATTGCACAACTCCTGAGCAATCCGAATATTGACTTTTTGCAATATATCGCCCATCGAAATATCTGACATTCGTCCATCGGCCATTACAACCCCAAATATTAATATATCACCGTATAATAAATAAAGTCCGATCCACTCTCACACTCCATTTTGTACACTGACAAAGGATGGTAAACCGGTCAGAGCATACTGATGTTCGGCTCCCATCCGGAACTCCTCGGGTACAGCCAACCCGAGGATGATCCGAATGTCGGAGTATCCTGATGTTCTCCCTACTCAACCATCCCCATTCGACTCCAAGACGATGCTTCAATGTTCTCTGAAGAGGCGACTTCAATTGATTAAGCTCTTGGCTAAAATAACAAACACAACTTCAGATTGGCTAAAATAACAAACACAACTTCAGAAGAGCTGTACATTGAGTATACTAAAATTCACTGTCTGTTTTAAATCCTTGTTGTCCCAGTTGTCTCAGGAAAATACTTAAAAATCTTTATCCTCCGCCAAATCTTAAATAAATGTCTACTAACACTCCGCTTGATATGTTGGTATCCGAGGAAAAGAGAGAGTCCACACCGCAGCCAAGAATGCTTTACCATGCATCCCACAACAGTGATATTGTCACATACAGCCATCAAGCCGTGTATTTTATCAGATTAATTAATAACATGATTTGTCCTCCTCGATAAGAATGAAAATATTTTGTTGTGAAACAGTGCCGTGTATCAACTACGAACACTACTTTAATTGTATATATTATATTGTAAATATGTTTTTCTCTATACATCATGTCAATATGTGAAAAGATAATAAAATTAATTTGAATTTTTGAGCCGTAAATCTGTCGGATAGGAGGTTCACTTTTTGTCAGTTGCCAGTTGCGAATAGGAAAATGCGAGTTCCGAGTTGCAAAATGCGAGTTGCGGGTTACAAAATGCGATTTGCGAGTTACAAAATGCGAGTTGCGAGTTGCGAGTTACAATGTGCGCATTTTGCAACTCGCAACTCGCATTTTGTAACTCACATTTTACAACAAACAATAAACTATTCTAAATCAGGCCAAATATTGGTGCACTCACTTAAAGCGAAAACGTTACAAGGAGGAAATGGTCCTCTCTCGACATAACTATCTTACCCCGACCCATCTTTTAAACGTAAAACTCACATGTATTATAAACATTTTTGAGTCCCCGTTCACCATTTTTGTTTATTGTAGAATGTTTGATCGAATGCTATGATTTCAAACCTATTCGTGATAAATACACCTAACATAGAGATATCAGAACTCTCTTCTTTGGACTTGGACCATATTCGACTATTTGAAAGAGATCAGTCTATTTAACGAAAATATAACTCCATAGTTTCCATTATATTTCATACACCATAATAATTGTTTGATAACATCCAATCTACCATCTTTTCCGCACTGTTTAAAATCCCCTTTTATGTGTACATAGAGGAATTAAACACGTGATTTTACCCCAAACAGTTTTGAAAATTCTACATAGCCCGGCCGTCTTTAAGTTTCGCCAAAAAAGACCATAGTTGTCGACGCGCAGTTGACTTTAGCTTGAAAAGGAATAAAAAACATCACATCGAAGTTGTGTTTGACAAAGTTTGCAGTCACAATAAAAAAAGTGATACGTAATGTTTATAGATGTGGGTTGGTCACAGCAAGCCGCCATTTCTGAGACAGTGAAGCCTCGATTAGTTTCGAGTAGAGTGTTGTATGTAGTTTTATGGGTAACGTACCCGCTGTTTGAAGTATTTGTATACCTATAATTGAAACCTGGTGTGCTAGCGATCAGCCGTGGAAGGTGTCGATAGACATTTAACTCGGCCAGACAATTATATCAATTTTCCAGCCATTCTCCGTGTGGTAATACACGCCGATGAGACATCACAGGTGTACTGGGTATCTCCTACTGTCGAACGTGACATTGACTATTAGCCCTGGAAGTTTATCAAGAAGTGACAGTACCTCTCAAGCTATAGGATGGATTATCTGGTGTCAGAAGTGACAGTACCTCTCTTGGCGTCAAAGGTGAAAACCAGTGTTAAGAGAAACGATGCTGCCTTTGCCGTTCGTCGATAGGCGCTACTGATGAAGAATTAAATTTGCAGACGTGCCATGGGTGTTACTGAGAGGCGCCATTTGATGTTCAGGAGCAAATATGGCAATCAAGAGGTATGCCTAACAGTAAAATCCTTAAGGCTTTCGAAATGCTATTTTGTGAAATCCTATATTTTTTGTGTGTATGGTCGTGTCATAATATGTCTTAATTTATTCGTCATTTTATTTAAATTTGTGTTGAGGAATCAGTCATATAATTATCTAGTGTTTTCCGATTGCTATATATAAAATTATGTATACGAAAACTGGGCACAATAACAAGTGGTACTTAAGTTATGTACTCGCTAGGTTATTAGGATATCCCTCCATGCCAGTAATGTGTAGTTGTCCACGACCCTTGTGTGTGTACCTTGTCAGTAATGTGTAGTTGTCCACGACCCTTGTGTGTGTACCTTGTCAGTAATGTGTAGTTGTCCACGACCCTTGTGTGTGTACCATGCCAGTAATGTGTAGTTCTCCACGACCCTTGTGTATGTACCTTGTCAGTAATGTGTAGTTCTCCACGACCCTTGTGTGTGTACCTTGTCAGTAATGTGTAGTTGTCCACGACCCTTGTGTGTGTACCTTGTCAGTAATGTGTAGTTGTCCACGACCCTTGTGTGGGTACCTTGTCAGTAATGTATAGTTGTCCACGACCCTTGTGTGTGTACCTTTACTTGTCAGTAATGTGTAGTTGTCCACGACCCTTGTGTGTGTACCTTGTCAGTAATGTGTAGTTGTCCACCACCCTTGTGTGTGTACCTTGTCAGTAATGTGTAGTTGTCCACCAAACTTGTGTGTGTACCTTTACTTGTCAGTAATGTGTAGTTGTCCACGACCCTTGTGTGTGTACCTTTACTTGTCAGTAATGTGTAGTTGTCCACCACCCTTGTGTGTGTACCTTGTCAGTAATGTGTAGTTGTCCACCAAACTTGTGTGTGTACCTTTACTTGTCAGTAATGTGTAGTTGTCCACCAAACTTGTGTGTGTACCTTTACTTGTCAGTAATGTGTAGTTGTCCACGACCCTTGTGTGTGTACCTTGTCAGTAATGTGTAGTTCCCCACGACCCTTGTGTGTGTACCTTGTCAGTAATGTGTAGTTGTCCACGACCCTTGTGTGTGTACCTTGTCAGTAATGTGTAGTTCTCCACGACCCTTGTGTGTGTACCTTGTCAGTAATGTGTATTTCTCCACGACCCTTGTGTGTGTACCATGTCAGTAATGTGTAGTTGTCCACGACCCTTGTGTGTGTACCTTGTCAGTAATGTGTAGTTGTCCACGACCCTTGTGTGTGTACCTTTACTTGTCAGTAATGTGTAGTTGTCCACGACCCTTGTGTGTGTACCTTGTCAGTAATGTGTAGTTGTCCACCACCCTTGTGTGTGTACCTTGTCAGTAATGTGTAGTTCTCCACGACCCTTGTGTGTGTACCTTGTCAGTAATGTGTAGTTCTCCACGACCCTTGTGTGTGTACCTTGTCAGTAATGTGTAGTTGTCCACGACCCTTGTGTGTGTACCTTTACTTGTCAGTAATGTGTAGTTCTCCACGACCCTTGTGTGTGTACCTTTACTTGTCAGTAATGTGTAGTTCTCCACGACCCTTGTGTGTGTACCTTGTCAGTAATGTGTAGTTCCCCACGACCCTTGTGTGTGTACCATGTCAGTAATGTGTAGTTCCCCACGACCCTTGTGTGTGTACCTTGTCAGTAATGTGTAGTTCACGACCCTTGTGTGTGTACCTTGTCAGTAATGTGTAGTTGTCCACGACCCTTGTGTGTATACCTTGTCAGTAATGTGTAGTTCTCCACGACCCTTGTGTGTGTACCTTGTCAGTAATGTGTAGTTCCCCACGACCCTTGTGTGTGTACCTTGTCAGTAATGTGTAGTTGTCCACGACCCTTGTGTGTGTACCTTGTCAGTAATGTGTATTTCTCCACGACCCTTGTGTGTGTACCTTGTCAGTAATGTGTAGTTGTCCACGACCATTGTGAGTGTACCTTGTCAGTAATGTGTAGTTGTCCACGACCCTTGTGAGTGTACCTTGTCAGTAATGTGTAGTTGTCCACGACCCTTGTGTGTGTACCTTGTCAGTAATGTGTAGTTCCCCATGACCCTTGTGTGTGTACCATGTCAGTAATGTGTAGTTGTCCACGACCCTTATGTGTGTACCATGTCAGTAATGTGTAGTTGTCCACGACCCTTGTGTGTGTACCTTGTCAGTAATGTGTAGTTGTCCACGACCCTTGTGTGTGTACCTTGTCAGTAATGTGTAGTTGTCCACGACCCTTGTGAGTGTACCTTGTCAGTAATGTGTAGTTGTCCACGACCATTGTGAGTGTACCTTGTCAGTAATGTGTAGTTGTCCACGACCCTTGTGAGTGTACCTTGTCAGTAATGTGTAGTTGTCCACGACCATTGTGAGTGTACCTTGTCAGTAATGTGTAGTTGTCCACGACCATTGTGAGTGTACCTTGTCAGTAATGTGTAGTTGTCCACGACCATTGTGAGTGTACCTTGTCAGTAATGTGTAGTTGTCCACGACCCTTATGTGTGTACCTTGTCAGTAATGTGTAGTTGTCCACGACCCTTGTGTGTGTACCTTGTCAGTAATGTGTAGTTGTCCACGACCCTTATGTGTGTACCTTGTCAGTAATGTGTAGTTCTCCACGACCATTGTGAGTGTACCTTGTCAGTAATGTGTAGTTGTCCACGACCCTTGTGTGTGTACCTTTACTTGTTTTGGTTCCCCCCTAAGTTTCAGTAATGATCCATTGTAGAACATCTCAGTATGTTTATACCCATATCATTCATACGCAGTCTTTCCGTTTACCCGTTAATCTCTTGAACTCCTGTATATAATTTGACTTAAACATAATCCAATTATTATTGTATTCAGCAACCAATTACTTCAAATGAAAGAAATCGAAATTGGAATCGATAACCCTGAAAAGACCGTTGTAGACTTATAAAAGGTCTTCTGGAATTAAAGTGTTTTGTATTAACGTAAGATGTTGGCCGTCCTACCTGGAATGTTTAAACATCTCCCTTAGGACTTCACGCCTGATCAGTCCCTGGCCAATGGCCGATTTTATTCCGTCTCGCTGGGTCCAGTTGGCAGCACTAGTTCTTTCAATTAACATATCTTTGTTACCCCATTACTACATAAGTTTATATATGTGTATTGAGTGTTTTATGTGTGAGTGGTGTCGTCACGCGGCCACGCCCCCCTCCCAGCTGACCCCGGCTCACTGAACACCGGTGCGATAAAGTACCCGCAATGGGCCGTGTTAAATGTGTACAATACACTACTCCCGAATTTAACAACGCCGAACACTTTACCATTAACTAAAGGATTATGTATTTACACTACCAGTCAATACTAGTGTTTAAACACCCTGATTGATTCTCTGCCTGTCGATACCATGTATTGGCCAGTGATCGCGACTCACCATCTAACGTACACGAGGTGTTGGCGATAACTATCCACACTTGGAGGTATGAACAAACCATGCTGTTTAGGACAGAGACCCGTGTCTTCATTACTGTGTTATAATTAATCAGGTTTATTCAGAAGGATGTGGGATTGTGGATACGTGCTATGGCCAGGCAGTTTTCATTCCGGAACCCGGTAACAGGCAAACCTTTGGCCCCGTGAGTATAAGGACCAGAAGAAAGTTTGTCGGTCCTCGATAAGTTTGAAGTGTTCTAGCTTCCCGTATTTCTCAGTATTGACTTTTTTCGTCAATGGGTAGTTAAACATTATCGTGTTATGTTAGGTTCACACGTTGGTATCTGTCAATCAATGAGATTAATTACGCGATATTCGGATGTCTCTGGTGACACTAGTATGACATCCGGCGGTGTACACTACGTATCGATATCCTGTAATTGGATGTCTCTGGTGACACAAGTATGACATCCGGCGGTGTACACTACGTATCGATATCCTGTAATCGGATGTCTCTGGTGACACTAGAATGACATCCGGCGGTGTACACTACGGTATCGATACCCCCGTAATCGGATGTCTCTGGTGACACTAGAATGACATCCGGCGGTGTACACTAAGTTATCGATACCCCTGTAATCGGATGTCTCTGGTGACACTAGTATGACATCCGGCGGTGTACACTACGGTATCGATATCCTGTAATCGGATGTCTCTAGTGACACTAGTATGACATCCGGCGGTGTACACTACGGTATCGATCTCCCGTAATCGGAAGTCTCTGGTGACACTAGTATGACATCCGGCGGTGTACACTACGGTATCGATATCCTGTAATCGGATGTCTCTGGTGACACTAGTATGACATCCGGCGGTGTACACTAAGTTATCGATACCCCTGTAATCGGATGTCTCTGGTGACACTAGTATGACATCCGGCGGTGTACACTACGGTATCGATATCCTGTAATCGGATGTCTCTGGTGACACTAGTATGACATCCGGCGGTGTAAGCTAAGGTATCGATACCCCTGTAATCGGATGTCTCTGGTGACACTAGTATGACATCCGGCGGTGTACACTACGGTATCGATACCCCTGTAATCGGATGTCTCTGGTGACACTAGTATGACATCCGGCGGTGTACACTACGGTATCGATCTCCCCGTAATCGGATGTCTCTGGTGACACTAGTATGACATCCGGCGGTGTACACTACGGTATCGATACCCTGTAATCGGATGTCTCTGGTGACACTAGTATGACATTCGGCGGTGTACACTACGGTATCGATACCCCTGTAATCGGATGTCTCTGGTGACACTAGTATGACATCCGGCGGTGTACACTACGGTATCGATCTCCCCGTTATCGGATGTCTCTGGTGACACTTGTATGACATCCGGCGGTGTACACTACGGTATCGATATTGTGTAATCGGATGTCTCTGGTGACACTAGTATGACATCCGGCGGTGTACACTACGGTATCGATATCCTGTAATAGGATGTCTCTGGTGACACTAGTATGACATCCGGCGGTGTACACTACGGTACCGATATACTGTAATCGGATGTCTCTGGTGACACTAGTATGACATCCGGCGGTGTACACTACGGTATCGATACCCTGTAATCGGATGTCTCTGGTGACACTAGTATGACATCCGGCGGTGTACACTACGGTATCGAAACCCCCGTTATTGGATGTCTCTGGTGACACTAGTATGACATCCGGCGGTGTACACTACGGTATCGATACCCCTGTAATCGGATGTCTCTGGTGACACTAGTATGACATCCGGCGGTGTACACTACGGTATCGATACCCCTGTAATCGGATGTCTCTGGTGACACAAGTATGACATCCGGCGGTGTACACTACGTATCGATATCCTGTAATCGGATGTCTCTGGTGACACTAGTATGACATCCGGCGGTGTACACTACGGTATCGATATTGTGTAATCGGATGTCTCTGGTGACACAAGTATGACATCCGGCGGTGTACACTACGTATCGATATCCTGTAATCGGATGTCTCTGGTGACACAAGTATGACATCCGGCGGTGTACACTACGTATCGATATCCTGTAATCGGATGTCTCTGGTGACACTAGTATGACATCCGGCGGTGTACACTACGTATCGATATCCTGTAATCGGATGTCTCTGGTGACACTAGTATGACATCCGGCGGTGTACACTACGGTATCGATACCCCCGTAATCGGATGTCTCTGGTGACACTAGAATGACATCCGGCGGTGTACACTACGGTATCGATACCCCTGTAATCGGATGTCTCTGGTGACACTAGTATGACATCCGGCGGTGTACACTACGGTATCGATACCCCTGTAATCGGATGTCTCTGGTGACACTAGTATGACATTCGGCGGTTTACACTACGGTATCGATACCCTGTAATCGGATGTCTCTGGTGATACTAGTATGACATCCGGCGGTGTACACTACGGTATCGATACCCTGTAATCGGATGTCTCTGGTGATACTAGTATGACATCCGGCGGTGTACACTACGGTATCGATACCCCCGTAATCGGATGTCTCTGGTGACACTAGAATGACATCCGGCGGTGTACACTACGGTATCGATACCCCCTGTAATCGGATGTCTCTGGTGATACTAGTATGACATCCGGCGGTGTACACTACGGTATCGATATCCTGTAATCGGATGTCTCTACCCCATGCTCATTTCCCATAACCAGCACCAACTGATGCAAGTATGATATTCTCTTTATCAGATAGTATAATCAATTTGTATATGTGACATACCACTTTATTTTATCTGATAAAATAAAATGCAGTTTAATGTGTTTTAAAATTGGCATAAGTTCATAAGAAATATAAAGATGGTAAAGATATGTGTGTAGATGGACGCCCGAGCGTATAAAGTGATAAAGAGGTTGTGATAGATAGATTAACATGTGGTTAAGTGTTTAATGTTATGTTATAAACCATACACACACCAATTAATGGTTATAAACCATACATACACCAGTTAATGGTTACAAACCATACACACACCAGTTAATGGTTATATACCATGCATACACTAGTTAATGGTTATAAACCATACACACACCAGTTAATGATTATAAACCACACACACCAGTTAATGGTTATAAACCATACACACCAGTTAACGGTTATAAACCATACACACACCAGTTAATGGTTATAAACCATACACACCAGTTAATGGTTATAAACCATACACATCAGTTAATGGTTATAAACCACACACACCAGTTAATGGTTATAAACCATACACACACCAGTTAATGGTTATATACCATACACACCAGTTAATGGTTATAAACCATACACACCAGTTAATGGTTATAAACCATACACACCAGTTAATGGTTATAAACCATACACACCAGTTAACGGTTATAAACCATACACACACCAGTTAATGGTTATAAACCATACACACAACAGTTAATGGTTATAAACCATACACACCAGTTAACGGTTATAAACCATACACACACCAGTTAATGGTTATAAACCATACACACTAGTTAATGGTTATATACCATACACACCAGTTAATGGTTATAAACCATACACACCAGTTAATGGTTATAAACCATACACACACCAGTTAATGGTTATAAACCATACACACCAGTTAACGGTTATAAACCATACACACACCAGTTAATGGTTATAAACCATACACACTAGTTAATGGTTATAAACCATACACACTAGTTAATGGTTATAAACCATAAACACCAGTTAACGGTTATAAACCATACACACACCAGTTAATGGTTATAAACCATACACACCAGTTAATGGTTATAAATCATACACACACCAATTAATGGTTATAAACCATACACACCAGTTAATGGTTATAAACCATACACACCAGTTAATGGTTATAAACCACACACACCAGTTAATGGTTATAAACCATACACACCAGTTAATGGTTATAAACCACACACAACAGTTAATGGTTAAAAACCATACACACCAGTTAATGGTTATAAACCATACACACCAGTTAATGGTTAAAAACCATACACACCAGTTAATTGTTATAAACTATACACACCAGTTAACGGTTATAAACCATACATACACCAGTTAATGGTTATAAACCATACACACACCAGTTAACGGTTATAAACCATACACACACCAGTTAATGGTTATAAACCATACACACCAGTTAATGGTTATAAACCATACACACACTAGTTAACGGTTATAAACCATACACACAACAGTTAATGGTTATAAACCATATATACACCAGTTAATGGTTATAAACCATACACACACCAGTTAATGGTTATAAACCACACACAACAGTTAATGGTTATAAACCATACACACACCAGTTAACGGTTATAAACCATACACACACCAGTTAATGGTTATAAACCATACACACCAGTTAATGGTTATAAACCACACACACCAGTTAATGGTTATAAACCATACACACCAGTTAATGGTTATAAACCACACACAACAGTTAATGGTTAAAAACCATACACACCAGTTAATGGTTATAAACCATACACACCAGTTAATGGTTAAAAACCATACACACCAGTTAATTGTTATAAACCATACACACCAGTTAACGGTTATAAACCATACATACACCAGTTAATGGTTATAAACCATACACACACCAGTTAACGGTTATAAACCATACACACACCAGTTAATGGTTATAAACCATACACACCAGTTAATGGTTATAAACCATACACACACTAGTTAACGGTTATAAACCATACACACAACAGTTAATGGTTATAAACCATACATACACCAGTTAATGGTTATAAACCATACACACACCAGTTAATGGTTATAAACCACACACAACAGTTAATGGTTATAAACCATACACACACCAGTTAACGGTTATAAACCATACACACACCAGTTAATGGTTATAAACCAGACACACCAGTTAACGGTTATAAACCATACACACACCAGTTAATGGTTATAAACCATACACACCAGTTAATGGTTATAAACCATACACACACTAGTTAACGGTTATAAACCATACACACAACAGTTAATGGTTATAAACCATACATACACCAGTTAATGGTTATAAACCATACACACACCAGTTAATGGTTATAAACCACACACAACAGTTAATGGTTATAAACCATACACACACCAGTTAACGGTTATAAACCATACACACACCAGTTAATGGTTATAAACCAGACACACCAGTTAACGGTTATAAACCATACACACACCAGTTAATGGTTATAAACCATACACACACCAGTTAATGGTTATAAACCACACACAACAGTTAATGGTTATAAACCATACACACACCAGTTAATGGTTATAAACCACACACAACAGTTAATGGTTATAAACCATACACACCAGTTAACGGTTATAAACCATACATACACCAGTTAATGGTTATAAACCATACACAACAGTTAATGGTTATAAACCATACACACCAGTTAACGGTTATAAACCATACATACACCAGTTAATGGTTATAAACCATACATACACCAGTTAATGGTTATAAACCATACACACAACAGTTAATGGTTAAAAACCATACACACCAGTTAATGGTTATAAACCATACACACACCAGTTAATGGTTATAAACCATACACACACCAATTAATGGTTAAAAACCATACACACCAGTTAACGGTTATAAACCATACACACACCAGTTAATGGTTACTAACCACACACACCAGTTAACGGTTATAAACCATACACATACCAGTTAACGGTTATAAACCATACACACCAGTTAATGGTTATAAACCATACACACCAGTTAACGGTTATAAACCATACACACCAGTTAACGGTTATAAACCACACACACACCAGTTAACGGTTATAAACCATACACACACCAGTAAATGATTATAAACCATACACACCAGTTAATGGTTATAAACCATACACACACCAGTTAATGGTTATAAACCATACACACCAGTTAATGGTTAAAAACCATACACACCAGTTAATGGTTATATACCATACACACACCAGTTAATGGTTATAAACCATACACACCAGTTAATGGTTATAAACCATACACACCAGTTAATGGTTATAAACCATACACACCAGTTAATGGTTATAAACCACACACACCAGTTAATGGTTATAAACCATACACACACCAGTTAATGGTTATAAACCACACACAACAGTTAATGGTTATAAACCATACACACCAGTTAATGGTTATAAACCATACACACGCCAGTTAATGGTTATAAACAATACACACAACAGTTAATGGTGATATACCATACACACAACAGTTAATGGTTATTAACCACACACACCAGTTAATGGTTATAAACCATACACACACCAGTTAACGGTTATAAACCATACACACACCAGTTAATGGTTATAAACCACACACACCAGTAAATGGTTATAAACCATACACACCAGTTAATGGTTATAAACCACACACACCAGTTAATGGTTATAAACCATACATACACTAGTTAATGGTTATAAACCATACACACCAGTTAATGGTTATAAACCATACACACACCAGTTAATGGTTATAAACCATACACATCAGTTAATGGTTATAAACCATACACACACCAGTTAACGGTTATAAACCATACACACACCAGTTAATGGTTATAAACCATACACACAACAGTTAATGGTTATAAACCATACACACCAGTTAATGGTTATAAACCATACACACGCCAGTTAATGGTTATAAACCATACACACACTAGTTAATGGTTAATGGTTCCCCATTATGAGATACATATATGACAGATTGATCATAATTACATTAAATTTGTCAAGTCGTCACTCGTAATTATACCATGACAGACGATACCATCTTGGCAGGCTCCCAGGCTAACTGAGGTGTCGACTTGCCAACTACCAGATAGCCATGTGTAGGTTGTAAACCCGATAGGTCCCTAGTGACCGTCCGAGTGACACCATTGTTTTATCGACAACCATTATACTACAATGAGATGTACGTAGTCCTGTCGAATTGCTGCTAATCTGGTGCTGTTCGATTTAAAAAAAAAAATGAGAATAAAAAACATGTTGATAGGTAGGTATAGATTTGATTTAGATCCGGAATGATTTAGATCCGAATGATTAAATCCAGAATGATTTAAATCCGGAATGATTTAAATCCGGAATGATTTAAGTCCAGAATGATTTAGATCCGAATGATTTAAATCCGGAATGATTTAGATCCGGAATGATTTAAATTCGGAATGGTTTAAGTCCAGAATGATTTAGATTACATAATGATTTAGGTGTTGTAATGATTTAAATCCAGAATGACTTCAATCCAGAATGATTTAAATCCAAAATGATGAGATGCCTTTCAGACTGAAATAAAAGTTATGCGACCTTTACTATCGATAAATACAAACCTGATGATCTACATATGTGTTTGACGCACGTGCATTCTTAGTATTATGTGAAACAAGGTTGTAACAAGACACGAGGGCAAATCACGGCTTTTAGAGAAATGTTTACCTAACTCCTTAACATGGGTATGCTACGATGTCCTAACATTTCCAATCACTATAGACAAGTCGACGTATCGTATCGTATTTAAAGCTATGTCCAATAGAGTCAAAGTGTGGTGACCCCGATACGTCAACTTGTCCGAGTAAACAAAATCGAGAGAATTTTGAAGTTTCACGCCCGATTTCGTAAACTAATATCGAGAAATCGACAACATGTTATAGCTTATTTTAAAGATTGGCCATTTCTCTTCAATTTAAGGCCTACTTCGAAAAAATCCACCCAATACAACCGAAGCTACGGTACTTAGAAATAAATACATCAGATTTCAAGCCTGGGGGAGTTCAGAACCTTTCTCATTTATATGTACTCTTATATGTTATTATTTTATAAAACGAGTCAGGCACCTGTGGTTGACCCACCCTCACAAAGCTTCATCTACATTGTAAGTTAGGTTTCACTGTATATAGCGAGCAGTGTAAACGTGTGGTATAAAAGTTTCGTTCACCTCGAATATTTCGGCAGAAAGCAACGTATGGTATCTTTTATTTGATTTATTCAGCTTGAGATTCGTTTCCATGGTGACTGGGTATACATAGAATTCACACTACAAATATCATATTACCGGAGTAAGTATTTTAATCATAGACAAATTATTTGTCCTGATAGAGGTGAAGTAACCCTTCAGGAAACGGATTTATATAAGTTATTACAATTATTTTCCTGATCTAAATCTGAACTAAATTCTATATTTACCCTTCAGAAATGATATTTATAGATTATATACCAAATATCCGTTGAACGCGGTCATAATGTCCCGGAAGATGTGACCGACCTGTACATTGTACAACATTTAAATGGAACACCACATTGATTTCCCCTACGGGCCGATCGCTAGGTGACGTAACGAGATTAACTTGATCTCTGATCGGTTGGTTTAAATGGAATCGATTAGCATTTACTTAATACCAATTAGACGTAAGCCCTGCCTGGGATGTGATCGACGGTTTATACGATCAGGGCACATATACAATGTCTGGGACGATATAATGGGAGACCTTACCAGCTATCGTTAGGGTACTATATCCCAGTATCTGTAATGTTAGATATATTACAATGTAAGCAGGACAGTGACGGATGGCTAATAAATCCCAGGTGTTTAAAGTCACGTGATCTACACACGTGAAAAATATATGTCGAGTTTTCAGAGAGAAGGGGCCAGGTTTGTGGCATTCAAGTGTGTGGCAATCAAGTGTGTGGCAATAAGTGTGTGACAAGCAAGTGTGTGGTAATCAAGTGTGTGGCAATAAGTGTGTGGCATTCAAGTGTGTGGCAATAAGTATGCTGCAATCAAGTGTGTGGGGCAATCAAGTGTGGGGCAATCAAGTGTGTGGCAATAAGTGTGTGGTAATCAAGTGTGTGGCAATCAAGTGTGTGGCATTCAAGTGTGTGGCATTCAAGTGTGTGGCATTCAAGTATGTGGCAATAAGTATGCTGCAATCAAGTGTGTGGCATTCAAGTATGTGGCAATAAGTATGCTGCAATCAAGTGTGTGGCAATAAGTGTGGGGCAATTAAGTGTTGGGCAATCAAGTGTGTGGCAATAAGTGTGTGGCAATCAAGTGTGTGGCATTCAAGTGTGTGGCAATAAGTATGCTGCAATCAAGTGTGTGGTAATCAAGTGTGTGGCAATAAGTGTGCTGCAATCAAGTGTGTGGGGCAATCAAGTGTGGGGCAATCAAGTGTGTGGCAATAAGTGTGTGGTAATCAAGTGTGTGGTAATCAAGTGTGTGGCAATCAAGTATGTGGCAATAAGTATGCTGCAATCAAGTGTGTGGCAATAAGTGTGTGGTAATCAAGTGTGTGGCATTCAAGTGTGTGGCAATAAGTATGCTGCAATCAAGTGTGTGGGGCAATCAAGTGTGGGGCAATAAGTGTGCTGCAATCAAGTGTGTGGGGCAATCAAGTGTGGGGCAATAAGTGTGTGGTAATCAAGTGTGTGGCATTCAAGTGTGTGGCATTCAAGTATGTGGCAATAAGTATGCTGCAATCAAGTGTGTGGGGCAATCAAGTGTGTGGGGCAATCAAGTGTGTGGGGCAATCAAGTGGGTGGTAATCAAGTGTGTGGGGCAATCAAGTGGGTGGCAATAAGTGTGTGGGGCAATCAAGTGTGTGGGGCAATCAAGTGTGTGGCAATGATCTACCCCTTAGAGGACCTGTCTTTGACCCCTTTTCCCCCAACACTCCTGTACCTGTATGTGAAATATTTACATTTTGCTCTTAAGTTGTTTGCATTTTAAAGAAACATTGTAAATTATTCCGTTGGTCTATAAAACCAAATAACAATATTATGATCCTTACAGAACGCCGATGTTTGTATACAATAATATATGGTGACTGAAAGTCCAATACTACCTCGGGTATCTAACACCGTGTAAGCTACCTGTCCTGGTGTAATATTGTCACAAGACTTACCGATGTATTGATTTTGTTTGAAGGCTTTCTTTTACCTCCCGATATCGATGATAATGTATACCAAGATTGTCTCTCTGATCAGCTGTTTACAATGCCTCAATTTACATTCCTCTAGAAAATCTTCACGTGTCTACATATCCCGTGTGTTGACGAGCCCTATCTATACCCGGTCCGGTATTATCCGTGTCTTTGTTGAGATTCTTCATGTTAATCCTAGATCTGGTCTTTACACACACCTTAGGTTTATGTGTCGGTTGGCTTACAACGAAAAAAGAAATAGTAATATAGAATCATTGCTTGATTTCCATCGACAGATAACCACTAGTTGGAAAAGAAAAAGAACTGATATCATTGGAATTATTTCATTTCCTGATGTGATATGAAATCAGACATGTTTGATGTTTGTTGATATGACCAGAGTTGTCTCTGATCGGTTGGTTTAAATGGAATCGATTAGCATTTACTTAATACCAATTAGACGTAAGCCCTGCCTGGGATGTGATCGACGGTTTATACGATCAGGGCACATATACAATGTCTGGGACGATATAATGGGAGACCTTACCAGCTATCGTTAGGGTACTATATCCCAGTATCTGTAATGTTAGATATATTACAATGTAAGCAGGACAGTGACGGATGGCTAATAAATCCCAGGTGTTTAAAGTCACGTGATCTACACACGTGAAAAATATATGTCGAGTTTTCAGAGAGAAGGGGCCAGGTTTGTGGCATTCAAGTGTGTGGCAATCAAGTGTGTGGCAATAAGTGTGTGACAAGCAAGTGTGTGGTAATCAAGTGTGTGGCAATAAGTGTGTGGCATTCAAGTGTGTGGCAATAAGTATGCTGCAATCAAGTGTGTGGGGCAATCAAGTGTGTGGCAATAAAGTGTGTGGCAATAAGTGTGTGGTAATCAAGTGTGTGGCAATCAAGTGTGTGGCATTCAAGTGTGTGGCATTCAAGTGTGTGGCATTCAAGTATGTGGCAATAAGTATGCTGCAATCAAGTGTGTGGCATTCAAGTATGTGGCAATAAGTATGCTGCAATCAAGTGTGTGGCAATAAGTGTGGGGCAATTAAGTGTGGGGCAATCAAGTGTGTGGCAATAAGTGTGTGGCAATCAAGTGTGTGGCATTCAAGTGTGTGGCAATAAGTATGCTGCAATCAAGTGTGTGGCAATCAAGTGTGTGGTAATCAAGTGTGTGGCAATAAGTGTGCTGCAATCAAGTGTGTGGGGCAATCAAGTGTGGGGCAATCAAGTGTGTGGTAATCAAGTGTGTGGTAATCAAGTGTGTGGCAATCAAGTATGTGGCAATAAGTATGCTGCAATCAAGTGTGTGGCAATAAGTGTGTGGTAATCAAGTGTGTGGCATTCAAGTGTGTGGCAATAAGTATGCTGCAATCAAGTGTGTGGGGCAATCAAGTGTGGGGCAATAAGTGTGCTGCAATCAAGTGTGTGGGGCAATCAAGTGTGGGGCAATAAGTGTGTGGTAATCAAGTGTGTGGCATTCAAGTGTGTGGCATTCAAGTATGTGGCAATAAGTATGCTGCAATCAAGTGTGTGGGGCAATCAAGTGTGTGGGGCAATCAAGTGTGTGGGGCAATCAAGTGGGTGGTAATCAAGTGTGTGGGGCAATCAAGTGTGTGGCAATAAGTGTGTGGGGCAATAAGTGTGTGGGGCAATCAAGTGTGTGGCAATGATCTACCCCTTAGAGGACCTGTCTTTGACCCCTTTTCCCCCAACACTTCTGTACCTGTATGTGAAATATTTACATTTTGCTCTTAAGTTGTTTGCATTTTAAAGAAACATTGTAAATTATTCCGTTGGTCTATAAAACCAAATAACAATATTATGATCCTTACAGAACGCCGATGTTTGTATACAATAATATATTGTGACTAAAAGTCCAATACTACCTCGGGTATCTTACACCGTGTAAGCTACCTGTCCTGGTGTAATATTGTCACAAGACTTACCGATGTATTGATTTTGTTTGAAGGCTTTCTTTTACCTCCCGATATCGATGATAATGTATACCAAGATTGTCTCTCTGATCAGCTGTTTACAATGCCTCAATTTACATTCCTCTAGAAAATCTTCACGTGTCTATATATCCCGTGTGTTGACGAGCCCTATCTATACCCGGTCCGGTATTATCCGTGTCTTTGTTGAGATTCTTCATGTTAATCCTAGATCTGGTCTTTACACACACCTTAGGTTTATGTGTCGGTTGGCTTACAAACGTGAACGTGAGGACATAAAAGTAAAGAAATAGTAATATAGAATCATTGCTTGATTTCCATCGACAGATAACCACTAATTGGAAAAGAAAAAGAACTGATATCATTGGAATTATTTCATTTCCTGATGTGATATGAAATCAGACGTGTTTGATGTTTGTTGATATGACCAGAGTTGTCGCCACTCCAACTCTTGCTTGTCACTTTACCCGGTTGACTTTACCTGGTTGACTTTACCTGGTTGACTTTACCTGGTTGACTTTACCTGGTTGACTTTAAGCAGAGAACGCTTCCTCCCCTGGAACACCTGGTTTTATCATACAAATCAATATGTTTGTTCGTACTGTTCCCTCATTAAATCAGTTTTAAGTTTGAATGATGATTTCGATATCATTTCGGAATCTTTTTTTGTAATCGGTTAGGTGATCAGAGCAAGACATCCATCTAACAAGGAGACATGTCAATGAAAACCATTTCAAGACAATTCAGGATGTTTTATTAACAAACAGATCTCCTGATGTAACTCTACTGATATGGGGTAATATTTTAGAGAAACTTATTTTGAGCTATATATATTATTTAAATGTGACGTATATTAGAATTATTTTAGAATATAATATCTGGTGTATACTATAATGATATAACAGGTACATAATATAATAGGTATAGTATATGATATAATATGTATATGATATAATAGTTATATGATATAACAAGTATATGATATAATAGTAATTGTTATATGATATAATAGGTATATGATATAATAGGTATATGATATAATATGTATATGATATAATAGTTATATGATATAATAAGTATATGATATAATTGTTATATGATATAATAGGTATATGATATAATAGGTATATGATATTATAGGTATATAATATAATAGGTATATATTATAGGTATATGATATAATAGGTATATGATATAATAGGTATATGATATAATAGGTATATGATATAATAGGCATATGATTATACATATATATATACATACATGTTATTTTATATTCTATGTAACTATTATACTGATCTGATATACCTACCTTATAATAACGTTTGCCTACAAAGCCCTGTTTCATAGATACCCTATCAGGAGGATTAAATACTTCGATGTCTTTGGGGGCAGTAAATTATCTCGAGTACGTGATAAAACGTCAAATAAACAAAAGGGAGTTTGATATAAAGGGGTATATCATTGTAGCCGATTGAAATCCAATGTAATCGATATCCATACATGAATTTAATTAAAAGGAGTTATGAGTAAATGTTGAGTTCATACAGTATACAGAGCTATATTAGATGAGCATTTCGTCTGTTTGGTATAATTATTATGTTTCCTTGGTAATCTCGGTGTAAGTTTGACAGACATATCTATAATTAAGTGTAGATAATGTCTTTATCCAATCGCCATGCGTTAACACAGTAAATCAGCCTCAGTTTGAGAAGATCGTGTTTTAACGTATACAGTTTTATTGTCTATTAGTGTCTACATATTTACATACGAAATAAGCTAAGACTCGTCGACAGAATTTTAACGAAGGACAGTGCCTTATACCTTGTATACATTTTAAACTACCTCTCTTGTTAGGTAAAATTGACAAACCAGTTAGGAATGACTGATTATTCATGCTTTCAGGCTGTTAACTAGTGGTATAAAATACATCTGAACGGGACAGCGATGAGACTGTCTATAGAGATCACAGTTTAAATAACTTTATACTATGTAAACTAACCAATACATCTGCTGAGAGCCACTTGTTTTGTCGGCCAAAAACAATTCACAATCGTATCGATATTTCGGTCACAGATAAAGCATATTGTCATAACGTACTTATAGACAGGGACATTTAGTCTGCTGTCATCGGAATGAAATCAAATCAGAGTGTTATGTTGAAACCGGGGATCACCGCAAAAGTCACCAAACCAAAGTTTGACGGTGACAACGGGGATCACCACGAAAGTCACCAAACCAAAATTTGATTGTGACACCGGGGGTCACCTCGAAAGTCACAAACCAAAGTTTGATGGTGACAACGGGGATCCTATATATCTAACATACACGTGATTTTATAAAAGTAGGCGAATCTAGCGAACACGTGTGTGATTTGGTATAGAGGTAATTTATTCAGCCATTTGTCTGTATGAACTCGATCTAATGTCGGTATACCGACCCGTGTCGCCCACAGTTATATATGGACATCAAGCTCATATCTTTACTTATAGAGGATTTATGGACAGGCTGGTCATATCTCCACCTGTGTAGGAGTTAATCCAACTCTGGTCCATTATCGACACCATACACCAATAAAACCACTCCAAGACCAGTTTCTTCTGGGCCGAATATCTCTCGCCTTTCTGCAATCGGAACACCTCGCCTCCGTCTGCGAACGTCTAGTTTCGGAGAAAATGACGAGGGGTTCCGATTGGCCTTTCTGGTGTAATTGCACTTACAGTACGGTTTATCAATAACGATTGTAGATATTTAGATCAAAAAGGTTATATACCATAGTAGGGTAACGACTTAAGATTAACGTATACGGATTCTCGATGAGTGACTTACTTAATACCCACAGTTCCTCGGGGTTTATGTGGTGTATAGATTTGATTACGTTACTATATATAAATTTAATTACATTACTATATAAGTACAGTGGAACTTCGTTAACCCGAAGTCGACGGGACCACGAGAAAACTTCGAGTTATCCGAGTGTTCGAATTAAGCGAGTTATCATTTTTGGTGAAAAGTTTGGTCAATATTTGTCAACATTATATAATCATCATGTATTACATATGTATGTGTATTGCACGTGTCATTAGACCGTGTCAATATATGGTAAGTAAACCAGCGATGACATACAGACTTCTTCAACGTCCCCTCTAGATTGACTTTAATGTGATTTTGTATGATTCGTCCTCAATACAATATTCACTACATCTAAATGATAAAACGTCAACCGTGAAATAGTTTTGTTTCGAACGTAAATAGAAACCTATCTCGGACCCTGATCTAACCAGGGTGACATTATAAGTCAGTATCTCGATCGGTGGAGATGACGATACCCAGTGAAGAAAGAAAAAAATGTCACCGATACCCTTTCCCTTCCTTATGTGTAGTAATATGTATTGCTTAATTTTGATAGTTGCAGTCTATAACTTTAATAAAATCCGTCAGTTGGTATGTTTCTTTTCAGGTTCAAAGTCTTTTTTTATTTTTATTGAAAGCAATTTCGCCCTGTCTTCAATTCATCAAGCATTTCGGATTTTAAAACTTTAGAAATCCAAGTAAACTTTACTCAAATGACAATTCGATTCTTTTTATCATATCTAATATTTTATTGAATTGAATTGAATAGTGTCAGATAATTAGATAATATACACAACTGTATATTGACAGATAATTAGATGATATACACACCTGTTTATTGTCAGATAATTAGATAATATACACACCTGTTTATTGTCAGATAATTAGATAATATACACAACTGTATATTGTCAGACAATTAGATAATATACACACCTGTATATTGTCAGATAATTAGATATATATACATACCTGTATATTGTCAGATAATTAGATAATATACATACCTGTATATTATCTGATAATTAGATAATATATATACCTGTATATTGCCAGATAATTAGATAATATACATACCTGTCTATTGTCAGACAAATAGATAATATACATACCTGTCTATTGTCAGATAATTAGATAATATATATACCTGTCTATTGTCAGACAAATAGATAATAATATTATGCTTCGATTGTCTTATCATAATTTCATGATTTACCTCTATTGTGTAATATTATATCACATTGTTAGAAGTAATTATATTATTATGTTTTTTCTTCAATAGGAAAAAGCTAAAGCCTCAAAAGCTATGTGGCTGGGAAGCAGATGACGTCACTAGCCAGTCCCTAGGTAACGTATTGATTCAGTTACTGTAAAACATCTAATATTCGTGAGCAAATATCTACTCTGAGCAATCTCTAGGTTAGACTTATCTTTTAGACAGGTGTAATAATGTTATATTGTAGTACAGGTGTAATACATGTTATATTGTAATACCTTAGACAGGTGTAATACATGTTATATTGTAATACCTTAGACAGGTGTAATACATGTTATATTGTAATACCTTAGACAGGTGTAATACATGTTATATTGTAATACCTTAGACAGGTGTAATAATGTTATATTGTAATACCTTAGACAGGTGTAATAATGTTATATTGTAGTACCTTAGACAGGTGTAATAATGTTATATTGTAATACCTTAGACAGGTGTAATAATGTTATATTGTAATACCTTAGACAGGTGTAATACATGTTATATTGTAATACCTTAGACAGGTGTAATACATGTTATATTGTAATACCTTAGACAGGTGTAATACATGTTATATTGTAATACCTTAGACAGGTGTGATAATGTTATATTGTAATACCTTAGACAGGTGTAATAATGTTATATTGTAATACCTTAGACAGGTGTAATAATGTTATATTGTAATACCTTAGACAGGTGTAATAATGCTATATTGTAATACCTTAGACAGGTGTAATACATGTTATATTGTAGTACCTTAGACAGGTGTAATAATGTTATATTGTAATACCTTAGACAGGTGTAATAATGTTATATTGTAATACCTTAGACAGGTGTAATACATGTTCTATTGTAATACCTTAGACAGGTGTAATAATGTTATATTGTAATACCTTAGACAGGTGTAATAATGTTATATTGTAATACCTTAGACAGGTGTAGTACATGTTATATTGTAGTACATTAGACAGGTGTAATAATGTTATATTGTAATACCTTAGACAGGTGTAATACATGTTATATTGTAATACCTTAGACAGGTGTAATACATTTTATATTGTAATACCTTAGACAGGTGTAATAATGTTATATTGTAATACCTTAGACAGGTGTAATACATGTTATATTGTAATACCTTAGACAGGTGTAATACATGTTATATTGTTATACCTTAGACAGGTGTAATAATGTTATATTGTAATACTTTAGACAGGTGTAATACATGTTATATTGTAATACCTTAGACAGGTGTAATAATGTTATATTGTAATACCTAAGACAGGTGTAATAATGTTATATTGTTATACCTTAGACAGGTGTAATAATGTTATATTGTTATACCTTAGACAGGTGTAATAATGTTATATTGTTATACCTTAGACAGGTGTAATAATGTTATATTGTAATACCTTTGACAGGTGTAATACATGTTATATTGTTATACCTTAGACAGGTGTAATAATGTTATATTGTTATACCTTAGACAGGTGTAATAATGTTATATTGTAATACCTTAGACAGGTGTAATAATGTTATATTGTAATACCTTAGATAGGTGTAATAATGTTATATTGTAATACCTTAGACTGGTGTAATAATGTTATATTGTAATACCTTAGACAGTTGTAATAATGTTATATTGTAGTACCTTAGACAGGTGTAATAATGTTATATTGTGATACCTTGGACAGGTGTAATACATGTTATATTGTAATACCTTGGACAGGTGTAATACATGTTATATTGTAATACCTTAGACAGGTGTGATAATGTTATATTGTAATACCTTAGACAGGTGTAATAATGTTATATTGTAATACCTTAGACAAGTACAATAATGCTATATTGTTATACCTGAGACAGGTGTAATACATGTTATATTGTAATACCTTAGACAGGTGTAATAATGTTATATTGTAATACCTTAGACAGGTGTAATAATGTTATATTGTAATACCTTAGACAGGTACAATAATGCCATATTGTTATACCTTAGACAGGTGTAATAATGTTATATTGTAGTACCTCAGACAGGTGTAATACATTTTATATTGTAATACCTTAGACAGGTGTAATAATGTTATATTGTAATAACTTAGACAGGTGTAATACATGTTATATTGTAATACCTTAGACAGGTGTAATACATGTTATATTGTTATACCTTAGACAGGTGTAATAATGTTATATTGTAATACTTTAGACAGGTGTAATACATGTTATATTGTAATACCTTAGACAGGTGTAATAATGTTATATTGTAATACCTAAGACAGGTGTAATAATGTTATATTGTTATACCTTAGACAGGTGTAATAATGTTATATTGTTATACCTTAGACAGGTGTAATAATGTTATATTGTTATACCTTAGACAGGTGTAATAATGTTATATTGTAATACCTTTGACAGGTGTAATACATGTTATATTGTTATACCTTAGACAGGTGTAATAATGTTATATTGTTATACCTTAGACAGGTGTAATAATGTTATATTGTAATACCTTAGACAGGTGTAATAATGTTATATTGTAATACCTTAGATAGGTGTAATAATGTTATATTGTAATACCTTAGACTGGTGTAATAATGTTATATTGTAATACCTTAGACAGTTGTAATAATGTTATATTGTAGTACCTTAGACAGGTGTAATAATGTTATATTGTAATACCTTGGACAGGTGTAATACATGTTATATTGTAATACCTTGGACAGGTGTAATACATGTTATATTGTAATACCTTAGACAGGTGTGATAATGTTATATTGTAATACCTTAGACAGGTGTAATAATGTTATATTGTAATACCTTAGACAAGTACAATAATGCTATATTGTTATACCTGAGACAGGTGTAATACATGTTATATTGTAATACCTTAGACAGGTGTAATAATGTTATATTGTAATACCTAAGACAGGTGTAATAATGTTATATTGTAATACCTTAGACAGGTACAATAATGCCATATTGTTATACCTTAGACAGGTGTAATAATGTTATATTGTAGTACCTCAGACAGGTGTAATACATGTTATATTGTAATACCTTAGACAGGTGTAATAATGTTATATTGTAATACCTTAGACAGGTGTAATACATGTTATATTGTAATACCTTAGACAGGTGTAATACATGTTATATTGTAATACCTTAGACAGGTGTAATAATGTTATATTGTAATACCTTAGACAGGTGTAATACATGTTATATTGTAATACCTTAGACAGGTGTAATACATGTTATATTGTAATACCTTAGACAGGTGTAATACATGTTATATTGTAATACCTTAGACAGGTGTAATAATGTTATATTGTAATACCTTAGACAGGTGTAATAATGTTATATTGTAATACCTTAGACAGGTGTAATAATGTTATATTGTAATACCTTAGACAGGTGTAATAATGTTATATTGTAATACCTTAGACAGGTGTAATAATGTTATATTGTAATACCTGAGACAGGTGTAATTATGCTATATTGTAATACCTTAGACAGGTGTAATACATGTTATATTGTAATACCTTAGACAGGTGTAATACATGTTATATTGTAGTACCTTAGACAAGTGTAATACATGTTATATTGTAATACCTTAGACAGGTGTAATAATGTTATATTGTAATACCTTAGACAGGTGTAATAATGTTATATTGTAATACCTTAGACAGGTGTAATACATGTTATATTGTAATACCTTAGACTGGTGTAATAATGTTATATTGTAGTACCTTAGACAGGTGTAATAATGTTATATTGTAATACCTTAGACAGGTGTAATACATGTTATATTGTAATACCTTAGACAGGTGTAATACATGTTATATTGTAGTACCTTAGACAGGTGTAATAATGTTATATTGTAATACCTTAGACAGGTGTAATAATGTTATATTGTAATACCTTAGACAGGTGTAGTACATGTTATATTGTAGTACATTAGACAGGTGTAATAATGTTATATTGTAATACCTTAGACAGGTGTAATACATGTTATATTGTAATACCTTAGACAGGTGTAATACATTTTATATTGTAATACCTTAGACAGGTGTAATAATGTTATATTGTAATACCTAAGACAGGTGTAATAATGTTATATTGTTATACCTTAGACAGGTGTAATAATGTTATATTGTTATACCTTAGACAGGTGTAATAATGTTATATTGTTATACCTTAGACAGGTGTAATAATGTTATATTGTAATACCTTAGACAGGTGTAATACATGTTATATTGTTATACCTTAGACAGGTGTAATAATGTTATATTGTTATACCTTAGACAGGTGTAATAATGTTATATTGTAATACCTTAGACAGGTGTAATAATGTTATATTGTAATACCTTAGATAGGTGTAATAATGTTATATTGTAATACCTTAGACTGGTGTAATAATGTTATATTGTAATACCTTAGACAGTTGTAATAATGTTATATTGTAGTACCTTAGACAGGTGTAATAATGTTATATTGTAATACCTTGGACAGGTGTAATACATGTTATATTGTAATACCTTGGACAGGTGTAATACATGTTATATTGTAATACCTTAGACAGGTGTGATAATGTTATATTGTAATACCTTAGATAGGTGTAATAATGTTATATTGTAATACCTTAGACTGGTGTAATAATGTTATATTGTAATACCTTAGACAGTTGTAATAATGTTATATTGTAGTACCTTAGACAGGTGTAATAATGTTATATTGTAATACCTTGGACAGGTGTAATACATGTTATATTGTAATACCTTGGACAGGTGTAATAATGTTATATTGTAATACCTTAGACAAGTACAATAATGCTATATTGTTATACCTGAGACAGGTGTAATACATGTTATATTGTAATACCTTAGACAGGTGTAATAATGTTATATTGTAATACCTTAGACAGGTGTAATAATGTTATATTGTAATACCTTAGACAGGTACAATAATGCCATATTGTTATACCTTAGACAGGTGTAATAATGTTATATTGTAGTACCTCAGACAGGTGTAATACATGTTATATTGTAATACCTTAGACAGGTGTAATAATGTTATATTGTAATACCTTAGACAGGTGTAATACATGTTATATTGTAATACCTTAGACAGGTGTAATACATGTTATATTGTAATACCTTAGACAGGTGTAATAATGTTATATTGTAATACCTTAGACAGGTGTAATACATGTTATATTGTAATACCTTAGACAGGTGTAATACATGTTATATTGTAATACCTTAGACAGGTGTAATACATGTTATATTGTAATACCTTAGACAGGTGTAATAATGTTATATTGTAATACCTTAGACAGGTGTAATAATGTTATATTGTAGTACCTTAGACAGGTGTAATAATGTTATATTGTAATACCTTAGACAGGTGTAATAATGTTATATTGTAATACCTTAGACAGGTGTAATAATGTTATATTGTAATACCTGAGACAGGTGTAATTATGCTATATTGTAATACCTTAGACAGGTGTAATACATGTTATATTGTAATACCTTAGACAGGTGTAATACATGTTATATTGTAGTACCTTAGACAAGTGTAATACATGTTATATTGTAATACCTTAGACAGGTGTAATAATGTTATATTGTAATACCTTAGACAGGTGTAATAATGTTATATTGTAATACCTTAGACAGGTGTAATACATGTTATATTGTAATACCTTAGACTGGTGTAATAATGTTATATTGTAATACCTTAGACTGGTGTAATAATGTTATATTGTAATACCTTAGACAGTTGTAATAATGTTATATTGTAGTACCTTAGACAGGTGTAATAATGTTATATTGTAATACCTTGGACAGGTGTAATACATGTTATATTGTAATACCTTGGACAGGTGTAATACATGTTATATTGTAATACCTTAGACAGGTGTGATAATGTTATATTGTAATACCTTAGACAGGTGTAATAATGTTATATTGTAATACCTTAGACAGGTGTAATAATGTTATATTGTAATACCTTAGACAGGTGTAATAATGTTATATTGTTATACCTTAGACAGGTGTAATACATGTTATATTGTAGTACCTTAGACAGGTGTAATAATGTTATATTGTAATACCTTAGACAGGTGTAATACATGTTATATTGTAGTACCTTAGACAGGTGTAATAATGTTATATTGTAATACCTTAGACAGGTGTAATACATGTTATATTGTAATACCTTAGACAGGTGTAATACATGTTATATTGTAGTACCTTAGACAGGTGTAATAATGTTATATTGTATTACCTTGACAGGTGTAATACATGTTATATTGTAATACCTTAGACTGGTGTAATAATGTTATATTGT
Source organism: Pecten maximus (assembly GCF_902652985.1). Classification (NCBI taxonomy): domain Eukaryota; kingdom Metazoa; phylum Mollusca; class Bivalvia; order Pectinida; family Pectinidae; genus Pecten; species Pecten maximus. Next base: position 51,678,229 of record NC_047018.1, on the reverse strand, counting down.
AATACCTTAGACAGGTGTAATAATGTTATATTGTAATACCTTAGACAGGTGTAATAATGTTATATTGTAATACCTTAGACAGGTGTAATACATGTTATATTGTAATACCTTAGACAGGTGTAATAATGTTATATTGTAATACCTTAGACAGGTGTAATACATGTTATATTGTAATACCTTAGACAGGTGTAATAATGTTATATTGTAATACCTTAGACAGGTGTAATACATGTTATATTGTAGTAATGGACATTTTTTATAATTTAGGCATAGAGACATGGAGTAATCTGCAGGTCCAGATTCACGAGCGCCATGGTAAGTACGGGAGACACATCACACGTGACTACAAAGTATTTGTGCGTCTGCCGTCGTCTTTTGTTCATAGTGCATTTTTTTCACATGTTCTGCTTCTTCTCTAAAAGACATTAACAAATTTCTATGAAATTTTGCAAGATTGTAAATTATATGTTCCCTAGCACCCATGGACCGGAAGGGATGGGTCAAAAAGTTTTGATATGGCTGAAATTTTAAAATCTTCCTAAGATCCAGATTTGGTACATTTGTAGTATCAGATACTCAATATAGACGAAGGGGTCTTTAAGGTGCTTTACTTAAATTACAATAACAATGGTTAAAGTCATTACCCCTGGGTTTTATGTTTCCTGCCGGAAGGGAGTAAACTAACTATAATACTTGTTTATATATGAACCATTTATAACTATACTGTATAAGGTTCATGTGGTGTTAAGGCCCCCCTCTCACATCCTATCATTACCTCATCTTCTCACATCCTCACGACCCCAATCTCTCTCTCTACCTCGCCCTCTCATTACCTCTCCTTCTCACAACCTCTCACATCATCGCGACCCCAATCTCTCTATCTACCTCTCCTCTCATTACCTCTCCTTCTCACATCCTCACTTCCTCAACATCTCGTACTACCTCAGCTTCTCTCATATCCGCTCATTACCTCTCCTTCTCACATCCTCCCATTACCTCTCCTTCTAACATCCTCTCATTACCTCTCCTTCTAACATCCTCCCATTACCTCTCCTTCTAACATCCTCATTCCAACATCCTCCTCATTACCCACATCCTCTCTACATCCTCCCATTACCTCTCCTTCTAACATCCTCCCATTACCTCTCCTTCTAACATCCTCCCATTACCTCCTTCTCACATCCTCCCATTACCTCTCCTTCTAACATCACCTCATTACCTCTCCTTCTCATCCTCCCATTACCTCTCCTTCTCACATCCTCCCATTACCTCTCCTTCTCACATCCTCCCATTACCTCTCCTTCTAACATCCTCCCATTACCTCTCCTTCTAACATCCTCCCATTACCTCTCCTTCTCACATCCTCCCATTACCTCTCCTTCTCACATCCTCTCATTACCTCTCCTTCTAACATCCTCCCATTACCTCTCCTTCTCACATCCTCTCATTACCTCTCCTTCTCACATCCTCCCATTACCTCTCCTTCTAACATCCTCCCATTACCTCTCCTTCTAACATCCTCTCATTACCTCTCCTTCTAACATCCTCTCATTACCTCTCCTTCTAACATCCTCTCATTACCTCTCCTTCTAACATCCTCCCATTACCTCTCCTAACATCCTCCCATTACCTCTCCTTCTAACATCCTCCCATTACCTCTCCTTCTCACATCCTCCCATTACCTCTCCTTCTAACATCCTCTCATTACCTCTCCTTCTAGCATCCTCTCATTACCTCTCCTTCTCACATCCTCCCATTACCTCTCCTCACATCCTCCCATTACCTCTCCTTCTAACATCCTCTCATTACCTCTCCTTCTAACATCCTCCCATTACCTCTCCTAACATCCTCCCATTACCTCTCCTTCTAACATCCTCTCATTACCTCTCCTTCTAACATCCTCCCATTACCTCTCCTTCTAACATCCTCCCATTACCTCTCCTCACATCCTCCATACCTCTCCTTCTAACATCCTCCCATTACCTCTCCTTCTAACATCCTCCCATTACCTCTCCTCTCACATCCTCCCATTACCTCTCCTCACATCCTCCCATTACCTCTCCTTCTAACATCCTCTCATTACCTCTCCTCTAACATCCTCTCATTACCTCTCCTCACATCCTCTCATTACCTCTCCTTCTAACATCCTCCCATTACCTCTCCATCCTCCATCACTCCCTCAACCCTCCATTACCTCTCCTTCTAACATCCTCCCATTACCTCTCCTTCTCACATCCTCCATTACCCTCCCATACCTCCTCTCATTACCTCCCTCCATTCCCATCTACCTTCCTACATCCTCTCATTACCCTCTCCTTCTCACATCCTCTCATTACCCTCTCCTTCTAACATCCTCTCATTACCTCTCCTTCTAACATCCTCTCATTACCTCTCCTTCTAACATCCTCCCATTACCTCTCCTCACATCCTCCCATTACCTCTCCTCTCACATCCTCCCATTACCTCTCCTCACCCACCTTCCTCAACATCCTCTCCCATTACCTCTCCTTCTCCACATCCTCCCTTACCTCTCCTTCTAACATCCTCTCCTCTCTCACATCCACCTCTCTCCTCCCCATCCCTCCTCATACCCGCATACCTCTCCTTCTCACACCCCCATACTCCTCTCAACCATTACCTCTCCTACACCCCACTTCCTCTCATTATCCTCTCCGTCGACATCCATACCTCCCATTGACCCTCCTCTTTCCCTAACATCCTCCCATTACCTCTCCTTCACATCGCCCCATTACCAACTCGCTTCGCACACCCCCCATTACCCTCCTTCTACATCCTCCCATTACCCTCCTCTCCTCACACCTCTCCATTACCTCTCCTTCTCACATCCCCTCCGAACACCTCTTCTAACATACCCTCCTATCTACACCTCCAGCCCTTTCTAACATCCTCCTCATTTACCGCTCCTCCTAACATCCTCCCATTACCTCTCCTCACATCCTCTCCATTACCTCTCCTTCTCACATCCCTAACCCACTCCTCCCATTACTCCTACTCTCCTAACTCCTCCCATTACCTCTCCTCCTAACATCCCTCCTCTCATGTAACCCTTCTCTCTCCTCTCATCTCCCTCCAACATCCTCCCATTACCCTCAACCTCTTTCTCCCAAATCCTCTCCATTACCCCCCCCTCTCCTCCACATCCTCCAACAGCCCTCCTCTCTACACCTTCATCCTCTCCTTCTCACATCCTCTCACATCCTTTCATTACCCCTCCTTCTCACATCCTCTCACATCCTTTCATTACCCCTCCTTCTCACATCCTCACGGCCTCAACATCTCGTACGACCTCTCCTCTCATTACCTCTCATTCTCACATCCTCCCATTACCCCTCCTTCTCACATCCTCTCACATCCTTTCATTACCTCTCCTTCTCACATCCTCTCACATCCTTTCATTACCTCTCCTTCTCACATCCTCTCACATCCTCTCATTACCTCTCCTTCTCACATCCTTTCATTACCCCTCCTTCTCACATCCTCTCACATCCTTTCATTACCCCTCCTTCTCACATCCTCTCACATCCTCTCACATCCTCCCATTACCTCTCCTTCTCACATCCTCCCATTACCCCTCCTTCTCACATCCTCTCACATCCTCCCATTACCTCTCCTTCTCACATCCTCTCACATCCTTTCATTACCCTCCTTCTCACACTCTAACCACCTTAACATCTCGTACGACCTCTACTCTCATTACCTCTCCTTCTCACATCCTCTCACATCCTTTCATTACCCCTCCTTCTCACATCCTCTCACGACCTTAACATCTCGTACGACCTCTCCTCTCATTTCCTCTTCTTCTCTAAGCCTCTTACTTTAACAGTTTCTAATACAAACCGATAACGAAAGTGAATAATTACGAAAAGTAGATATGAAGTGTTTGTTTTGTTTTGTAGGGAAGCTCAAACATGTACCAGAGCACGCGACCTACAGACATTTACCCAAACGAAGGTGTAACGGGTTTGAGGACACCGATTCATTCGAGAAGGGAAGTCTTCATGAACATTTCTTCAGAAAGACGGCTTGTGAGGGAAAGCCGAGTTCGTCTATCGATTCTAGTCAAAATACAAACATATCACTGCTGAATGGGTCAGCCGCTAAAAAGAACGCACGTGCAGTGCGACTACGGACGGCGGGTTCTGCACGTTCGAATGAAGCTGACAGGCCTAAGATCCTGGACGATTTCGACGTGCCTTATAAAGAATCAGGTTACGTCATCCAAACGCTTCCGAAGACTGATACGTCATTCGGTCTTACAAGAGCGGTGACTGACCTTGGAGAGGAGCGGTCACCGACCATGCGTAGAATGCTGTACTATTCCCGAAAATACGCATCAAAAGATGACGTCACATATGACGAGGAGGAAGACGAAGGATATGGTTCCAAGACGCCAAGTGAGGAGAAGGAAGTGAAATTGTTTGATACTCCTATAGTTGTGAATCAGTGGGGTGCTTCTAACGGCCGATATCATCAGGATTTTAGTCATGAAAGTAAAAATGGGCCGCGCGTGGCGAAGTTCTCATACACACATTTGACGTCACGGTCTGAACCTCATGGACACTTTGGCGATGATCCGCGCAACGGTGTTGATCCAAGAGTGTCCGACGACTCCCATCGGAAACGTAGACAACACATACAAGAAACAAAGGGAATAAGTAAACATTTAGAACGTTCACAAACCGTTATTGTTAACAAAACGGACACAGGGGCAGTATCGGAGGATAGGCCTTCTGCTATAATATTGCGGAAGATCAGTATACAGAACTTTCAAGGTGAAGGAGCGAGAGAGACTGTATTTGATCTCCAGAAGTCTTTACACAGATCACATACAACAGTACATGATCAGATTTCGGATAGAGAAACCAATCCGGTCAACGCTTCTAGTCAGGAATTAAAATGTCCGCAACACAGGCCGAATTCCAGACAAAAGTTAACGATAGACTCCGGTAAGGTGGCTCCGGGGGACGTCCTACGGAGGACACATGTAGGTATATACGACATACAGCGATCTCATACGACAGTGTGTATGCCTATTGGAGAATTACTCCCGATGGCGGATCATTTCCACACCAAATCTGCGTCCTCCTCCACGTACCCAGAACCGTCACCATCTATCCCGAACAGCGCTCGTGACCAGGATACCCCTAAACTGGCCAACATGGACGACGCCTCTCTGGATTATTACTCTATAAATAAAAGCAATGTGAGTTTATATTTTATATTTAGCGTTAAATAACGTATCTTATCGTACTATAACCAACTTACTTCTGGTGTAGTTCCAATTAAAAAAAAAAATATATAAAAAAATGGGAAGCCGTAAGTGGCGATTTATCTGTTAAGCATATTCGATTAGGCCTACGGCACGAACACTTTTTTGAATGGATTTGAACATATTTGATCATACTTCCACCTGTGCTGGTAAACGGACTGAAACATGCATGAACAGTCATTATTGGCCGTAGTTGAGCCTTCTTTAAGTTACTTTAACGTAGTTTAACTTGTGTTTACCGGCGTAAGTACGTTTAGCTACATAATTTAACGTATATGTGTGACAGAGGCTTAAGACTATATAATTTCGTCAATAACAAAACATTTTCTACAGGATATAAACTACCTCATGTTAACGCACGATCGTAAGGGTCAGGGTGTATCTACATTTATATACATGTCACGTGGTCTGTTGTCAAAACCATAACTCTATTTTAGATTGTGACTTAACCTGGATTTGACCTAGATTTGACCTGGATTTGACCTAGATTTGACCTGGATTTGACCTGGATTTGACCTGGATTTGACCTGTATTTGACCTAGATTTAACCTGGATTTGACCTGGAATTGACCTAGATTTGACCTAGATTTGACCTGGATTTGACCTAGATTTGTGTCGTCGGTTAATACGCTTACTCTTCCGGAGCATCTGGTCTCCTTGAAGTCTCACTGTCAATCTGTAAAGTCGCTTTTGAGTTTAAATTTTGGTTTCGTTAGTATGTCAGTATTCTGGTTTCGTTAGTATGTCGGTATTCTGGTTTCGTTAGTATGTTGGTATTCTGGTTTCGTTAGTATGTCAGTATTCTGGTTTCGTTAGTATGTCGGTATTCTGGTGTCGTTAGTATGTCGGTATTCTGGTGTCGTTAGTATGTCGGTATTCTGGTTTCGTTAGTATGTCGGTATTCTGGTTTCGTTAGTATGTCGGTATTCTGGTTTCGTTAGTATGTCGGTATTCTGGTGTCGTTAGTATGTCGGTATTCTGGTTTCGTTAGTATGTCGGTATTCTGGTTTCGTTAGTATGTCGGTATTCTGGTTTCGTTAGTATGTCGGTATTCTGGTGTCGTTAGTATGTCGGTATTCTGGTTTCGTTAGTATGTCGGTATTCTGGTTTCGTTAGTATGTCGGTATTCTGGTTTCGTTAGTATGTCGGTATTCTGGTGTCGTTAGTATGTCGGTATTCTGGTGTCGTTAGTATGTCGGTATTCTGGTGTCGTTAATATGTTGGTATTCTGGTTTCGTTAGTATGTCGGTATTCTGGTTTCGTTAGTATGTCGGTATTCTGGTGTCGTTAGTATGTCGGTATTCTGGTTTCGTTAGTATGTCGGTATTCTGGTTTCGTTAGTATGTCGGTATTCTGGTGTCGTTAGTATGTCGGTATTCTTTGTAGTTTCGCAATTGTTGTAAAATAAATAAAGTTTATATTTTGTTGTTTTGCACAAATGACATATAAACGATACCTATGTTATGATGTCAATAATAGATATATGCCGAACGATTGATATAAAACTATACGTTAATGTTATTTAGTTTAGGACACGACATTGTCATACAGGGGTCAGGGAGTGTCAGAACTGGTCTCTAGATAAATGCTGAAATGTATAGCTGTATGCTTACCCTGTAATTCTATCAAATTCTGGATAATGTATCCCCTCACTTTTGGAATTCCGATTGGAATGTAACCTCAAAGACAAATGTTAATTAACACAACAAACACCAATCACGCTCACTGGTTTATCTGTGTTGTCATTGTCTTATAAAGGCCAAAGCATTGTTTTTTGTGTCGCCTTTGAAAAAGGAGACATATAGGTATTACTTTTCGGCGGCGTCGGCGGCGTCGGTGTCGGTGTCGGCGTCGGCGTCGTCCGGAAAATGGTTTTCGTGCGATAACTTTAGTAGTTTAGAACGGATTAATTCGAAACTTCATGGGAAGGTTCATTACCATGATAGCTCGGACAAGTTCGATAACCAAAATTATTCGCACCTTTTTAAAAGAGTTATAGCCCTTTAATTTTTTGCGAAAATGGTTTCCACTCAATAATTTGAATAATTATTACAGGATTAATTTGAAACTTCATGGGAAGGTTCGTTACCATAATACTGTGGACAAGTTCGTTAACCAAATTTATTCGGACCTTTTTAAAAGAGTTATAGCCCTTTATTTTTTTTTGCGAAAATAGAATGTTCGTTACCATAATACTGTGGACAAGTTTGTTATTGTTTTTTTTTATTCAAGTCCTAATTTTAAAGAGTTATGACCCTTTAATTATTCGCATACACAGGCGACACCTCCACTTCCGTGGAATTCTTGTATTAACACCATATTTGAAGCCAGTGTTTATTTTGCTGGGGGAAGGGAGATAACTCTGACATGTTTTGGTCTAAAATAATCCACCGAGTTATTACAGCTGAGGAATTAACCAACAACAAGCAAACAAATGAGGGATTATCTAAGCATGTAAGATTTAGGTCTGTCGAGTCATGTTGTGTTATATTAAATGAATGTGGCTAAGATAAACATGTAAATTAATTATGTTTATTCTATAAGAAAAAAACATGTACATTGATGTTGTTTATCCTGTACTTGTGTAAAAACAACAAAATCAAGGAATACCGCCATGATAAAAAAAACATAATCCAAAATACAGGTTTGAATGGAGACTCCTAAAAGGGGAAATCCGGCCCGGTGCCCCGGGAGATTAAACGCCTTACGATATGATAGCTACATTACACTTTGTTACAGGAGAGCTTTTATAAGTATTTAGAGACTTTATGAAAACCCATACACCTAATTTACACCGTACATGTAGTTACTGGCCACAAGTTCAATCAAATGTATCATAATTTCTAATTAGTTCAGTATCTAAATGAAGATAAAAAAGCTGTTTCATGCCAGATTTAATAAAAACCTTAAATACTTCCGTCGACAATAGGGTATAAATCTGTCGTCTTCAGGGTATCTGCCCATCTAAAGTATTGAGCGTTGCCAAACATTTAAATATGTACAGCAGATATCAGCCCCCCCCCCCCCCCCCCCACCCCCCCCCCCCCCCCTGCAAAAAAACAACAAAAAAAAAACATAATCCAAAATACAGGTTTGAATGGAGACTCCTAAAAGGGGAAATCCGGCCCGGTGCCCCGGGAGATTAAACGCCTTACGATATGATAGCTACATTACACTTTGTTACAGGAGAGCTTTTATAAGTATTTAGAGACTTTATGAAAACCCATACACCTAATTTACACCGTACATGTAGTTACTGGCCACAAGTTCAATCAAATGTATCATAATTTCTAATTAGTTCAGTATCTAAATGAAGATAAAAAAGCTGTTTCATGCCAGATTTAATAAAAACCTTAAATACTTCCGTCGACAATAGGGTATAAAACTGTCGTCTTCAGGGTATCTGCCCATCTAAAGTATTGAGCGTTGCCAAACATTTAAATATGTACAGCAGATATCAGCCCCCCCCCCCCCCCCCCCTGCAAAAAAACAACAAAAAAAAACAACCTTAATCCCCACCCCAGTCCCCCTTTGAATATAAAGAACAAATGTTTTGATTTCAGACGATTGCTTGTGTATTTCCACAATAAAGAGATACACGACCCTATTATCGTGATGCCATGCATCAATACTATTCCGATATGTCGGCATCTTTTTTCTTTCCATATAATTTTTCGATCGTGTTTTTATTTCAGACTTTGTGTTCCGGTCCTTTCCGGCAAACGAAATCATCGTCCCAAGACACAAGCAACCGGAAAGCAGTGCCACATGTGGTGAGTATTTCCGGTCTGAGTTGAAACACCTGCTACACTCAGGCTAATTAGATATTCTATCAGAAATCGTGACCTTTCCCCTTTCTTACTCTGTTACATTTGTAAATACCTTTCTCGGGAGGCTAACGGCTACTCTGCTTGTCAAGTTTTAGTTATTTTGAAAAGTGGCGCCTCTTCAGAAACCACCATCTGATGGTCGGCTATTCACAACGCCCGTCGCCCTACGCCCGTCGTCCGTCCGTAAACCATCCTTGTGGTCGTTTTTTTTCTTGAAAACTACTAAAAGTTTCTCAAAAACTTCACAGGTTGGTTTCTCATGGCCCATTATTATATCCATTCTATTTTGAGTGTGAACGGAACAACAAAATGGCCGACGGGGGGGGGGGGGGGGGGGGGGGGGGGGGGGGGGGGGGGGGGGTTGAAGATTGTTACATGTATCGCTTTTTCTTGAACATTGCTGGAGGGATATTTCTCAAAACTTGACAGTAGGTTTCCCTTTGTCCCTAGTTGTGCCCTTTTAATTTAAGGAGGGAAAGTAGGAAAAGAAACCATACGTATATCATAGGACTGATAGCGATAATTCAATAGTGAGCGTTAGGATTCCTCTGGGATCTCTTGTAGAAAAAAAATTAAATTGTAAAATAAAGAAAAATGATTGAATTATGAGGCTATAATAGCACTCTATTGATATATGATATATTTTGCTCGGGTCCAATTAGAAATCCCAGAATTACCTTCCGGACATCATACATTTTGTCCCCGACATCTCTGACGAATCCTAAAGGACAGCTGTAATGTACAACGTCAATTTTTCGTATATAAAGTTTATCTCTGTATCTCTCGTACAATCTTTAGTGACACGGCGCTATGACGACATTTGTCTTTTTTTCTTATGACTTCTGGTGACTTTTTAAAATGATTTCCAACATTTTAAAATGCATGCTTCTCATTTCTGAGTTCTAGGTTAAGTTGTGCTATTTTTGAAAACAAAATAAGTATTCAAACGATACATCAATTAACTGATTTCAGTAACACAGTTGTAGATTTAATATTTTTGTCATACTCGACGTTTCCATGCTGGTTTTTATTTATTTTTTAGGATATTTATCCTCATTCAGCATCCACGGCTGTACCGTCATCTCACGAGCCGCGCACGCGACTTACTCAGTCTAAACCAAAGGAAGGTCTTCCCTCTGGGTAAGTAAAATGACTGTGTTTTCTGATTTATGAGATGTAATTGTATATAGTAGGCTATAAATTGCTCGCGCAATCAAAATGATTAGTTTAGTAACGTCTGCGAATGCGCATGTGTACTGTAGGTAACGACAAAGCACCAGGAATGGCTTTTTAAATGGTCGACTTCCGCCTACGGTCTTTTGTGGTTTTATTTTTGTATGGTTTCTGAAAAGTTGACATACGCCGCGGGTCAGGTCATACTGTATGATTTTTTTTATAAATCAGGAATTATTATGTGGAATATAAAATTGTATGTCCTTTTGGCGATTGGCGTCATATAAAATGTATGTTAAGTGCTGAAAATGGTAACTATTGAATATTTGCCTATCCTTTGTTGTCTGGAAAATTGAATGCCCAGTGTCACCAATGATTAGAGCCGGATTTGATTTCTATAAATCGGGTTGATAATAAATATGTATGAAGAATTAAGATCTATTTTGATATCTTAGAATGCAAACAGCTAATTAAATTGATCTAGTGTTTTAAATTGATTACACCTGAAACTGTTTGAGAACGTCGTGGAATATTTAGTTGGTAGAGGATTTACTTTTGATACTAGGGCTGGTCTAAGGGTATGTGTTCTGCTTTTTGTTTATGTATAAACTAGTTTCAATGTACAATAATTGATTAACTTCTATAGATACCAGCTCGAGTAAATATCATTATCCGAAAGTGGATATTTATGATATGGACTAGCGTATTGTGTAGCACCGACATTCTCATTACATGGAAAGGCAATAAATGAATTCGTATCTGTGTGAAGACCGCATTACTCATCCCGATATTGAAATTATATCATTGAATTTTAAAAGCTAATTAGCAGAATTCCTCAAACTAATTTGTCGTGCAATCATCTAAACTGTCTCGGGGGTGGTGTAAAAACAAGAGATGACACTTGTATGTCTGCCGAGGCTCGCCAGCCCCATTACTGTACAGACGAAGTATCAACCGACTATCCGTGGTCACCGGCGGTTTCCACATGGGATACTCCCCAATCTCATTATCAGATCTGTGTTATGATATTCCCGACATATCAAAAGGTTCGATTATCTTGTTTTAGTCTTATCAACTGTTATAGATGCAGTGGGCAATCTAGTATCAATATCACAAATAATTTCACGGGATAAATCGGCCTCCACACCCCTTACCTATCCCGCTTTATTTTGTTTTACGGCTCGAGCAGTTCTCTATTGTATAATCTTAGCATTACGACTCGCTAATGAAAAATGACGAATGTGACTGCTGTTATAATTGAATGTTCCGTCGTATTCGCAAATATAACTCTGTTAATCTATTCAATTATGCTATGGAAATTTTGATGAGCTAGATTAGATGACATATGTCGATAGGTCTGGGTGTTGATGTGGTATGATTTGTTGGCGCAGGTCCTTCTTGCCCCAGATTCCTACACTAGCTGTACGAAGGAAGAGGAAACCCGAAAGGAAACCGGAGTATGCCTGATTCAATTGTTTTCCTTTGTTCACATTGCCATCACGTTTGTGTGGCCTGTGTCACTTTTATGCCAATCTCACGACTAACCGGCTGATTTACCTACTTTTTTTTTTTTTTATTTCTGTAGATACAGGTGCACTGACAGAGATATTTTAAATATTTTGACCTGCATGTTGTTGTTCATTTTTATAAAATAAAATCTATATCCTTAGTAATCAAACAAACACGGATATCGAATCAATAAATCGCTCTATAAATATCAGTGAAATAGGGTATTTGATAGATTTTCAGTTGAATCTTAAGTAACTGTTTGTGAAATAATGTCGAGAGTTAAAATGCAAAGTGTCATGTACATGTACCTGTTCGATAAGTATAATACAAAGTGTCGTGTACATGTACCTGTTCGATAAGTATAATACAAAGTGTCATGTACATGTACCTGTTCGATAAGTATAATACAGTTGCTTCAAGTATTTAACAATCGGAAATATAATTCGCTTTAAATGCATTTTGTCTATTCCCCAATTTTACCCAGTGGCGTATTCCCGATTATATCGCTTACTTACATGACGTTGATGTTTATCTATATATATGAGCCATGCAGTTGTCTTGAATAATGGCGTGTATATATATATATTATGTTTGCTTGTTTGTATGCGACCTTAATTAAGTTCTGCACGTGCTTCTAACAACAATGTGCATGTATCGCACGTGGAAGTTCAATTTCAGAAATTTTATTTGCAGTCTTTGTACTTAGATATATCATCAATAATAAAATGTCGACAGTAAACAATATGTGTCGACACCAAACAATAGGTGTCGACAGTAAACAATAGGTGTCGACAATAAACAATAGGTGTCGACTATAAACAATATGTGTCGACAAAAAACAATACATGTAGGTGTCAACAATAAACAATAGTTGTCGACACTAAACAATAGGTGTCGACAGTAAACAATAGGTTTTGACAGTAAACAATAGGTGTCGACAATAAACAATAGGTGTCGACAATAAACAATAGGTGTCGACAATAAACAATAGGTGTCGACAGTAAACAATATGTGTCGACAATAAACAATAGTTGTCGACACTAAACAATAGGTGTCGACAGTAAACAATAGGTGTCGACAGTACACAATAGGTGTCGACAATAAACAATAGGTGTCGACAATAAACAATAGGTGTCGACAGTAAACAATATGTGTCAACAATAAACAATAGTTGTCGACACTAAACAATAGGTGTCGACAGTAAACAATATGTGTCAACAATAAACAATAGTTGTCGACACTAAACAATAGGTGTCGACAGTAAACAATAGGTTTTGACAGTAAACAATAGGTGTCGACAGTAAATAATAGGTGTCGACAGTAAACAATATGTGTCGACAGTAAACAATAGGTGTCGACAATAAACAATAGTTGTCGACAATAAACAATATGTGTCGACAATAAACAATAGGTGTCGACAAAAAACAATACATGTAGGTGTCAACAATAAACAATAGTTGTCGACACTAAACAATAGGTGTCGACAATAAACAATAGGTGTCGACAATAAACAATAGGTGTCGACAGTAAACAATAGGTGTCAACAGTAAACAATATGTGTCGACAGTAAACGGTGTCGACAATAAACAATAGTTGTCGACAATAAACAATAGGTGTCAACAATAAACAATAGGTGTCGACAGTAAACAATAGTTGTCGACAATAAACAATAGGTGTCGACAGTAAACAATAGGTGTCGACAGTAAACAATAGGTGTCGACACTAAACAATAGGTGTCGACAATAAACAATAGGTGTCGACAGTAAACAATAGGTGTCGACAGTAAACAATAGGTGTCGACAAGAAACAATAGGTGTCGACAATAAACAATAGGTGTCGACAGTAAACAATAGGTGTCGACAATAAACAATAGGTGTCGACAGTAAACAATAGGTGTCGACAATAAACAATAGTTGTCGACAATAAACAATAGGTGTCGACAGTAAACAATCGGTGTCGACACTAAACAATAGGTGTCGACACTAAACAATAGGTGTCGACAGTAAACAATAGGTGTCGACATTAAACAATAGGTGTCGACAATGAACAATAGGTGTCGACAATAAACGGTGTCGACAATAAACAATAGGTGTCGACAGTAAACAATAGGTGTCGACAATAAACAATAGTTGTCGACAATAAATAATAGGTGTCGACAATAAACGGTGTCGACAATAAACAATAGTTGTCGACAATAAACAATAGGTGTCGACAATAAACAATAGGTTTTGACAGTACACAATAGGTGTCGACAATAAACAATAGGTGTCGACAATAAACAATAGGTGTCGACAATAAACAATAGGTGTCGACAGTAAACAATATGTGTCAACAATAAACAATAGTTGTCGACACTAAACAATAGGTGTCGACAGTAAACAATATGTGTCAACAATAAACAATAGTTGTCGACACTAAACAATAGGTGTCGACAGTAAACAATAGGTTTTGACAGTAAACAATAGGTGTCGACAGTAAATAATAGGTGTCGACAGTAAACAATATGTGTCGACAGTAAACAATAGGTGTCGACAGTAAACGGTGTCGACAATAAAGAATAGTTGTCGACAATAAACAATATGTGTCGACAATAAACAATAGGTGTCGACAAAAAACAATACATGTAGGTGTCAACAATAAACAATAGTTGTCGACACTAAACAATAGGTGTCGACAATAAACAATAGGTGTCGACAATAAACAATAGGTGTCGACAGTAAACAATATGTGTCGACAGTAAACGGTGTCGACAATAAACAATAGTTGTCGACAATAAACAATAGGTGTCAACAATAAACAATAGGTGTCGACAGTAAACAATAGTTGTCGACAATAAACAATAGGTGTCGACAGTAAACAATCGGTGTCGACAGTAAACAATAGGTGTCGACAGTAAACAATAGGTGTCGACACTAAACAATAGGTGTCGACAATAAACAATAGGTGTCGACAGTAAACAATAGGTGTCGACAGTAAACAATAGGTGTCGACAAGAAACAATAGGTGTCGACAATAAACAATAGGTGTCGACAGTAAACAATAGGTGTCGACAATAAACAATAGGTGTCGACAGTAAACAATAGGTGTCGACAATAAACAATAGTTGTCGACAATAAACAATAGGTGTCGACAGTAAACAATCGGTGTCGACAGTAAACAATAGGTGTCGACACTAAACAATAGGTGTCGACAATAAACAATAGGTGTCGACAGTAAACAATAGGTGTCGACATTAAACAATAGGTTTCGACAATGAACAATAGGTGTCGACAATAAACGGTGTCGACAATAAACAATAGGTGTCGACAGTAAACAATAAGTGTCGACAATAAACAATAGGTGTCGACAGTAAACAATAGGTGTCGACAATAAACAATAGGTGTCGACAGTAAACAATAGGTGTCGACAATAAACAATAGTTGTCGACAATAAACAATAGGTGTCGACAGTAAACAATCGGTGTCGACAGTAAACAATAGGTGTCGACACTAAACAATAGGTGTCGACAATAAACAATAGATGTCGACAGTAAACAATAGGTGTCGACATTAAACAATAGGTGTCGACAATGAACAATAGGTGTCGACAATAAACGGTGTCGACAATAAACAATAGGTGTCGACAGTAAACAATAAGTGTCGACAATAAACAATAGTTGTCGACAATAAACAATAGGTGTCGACAATAAACAATAGGTGTCGACAATAAACAATAGGTGTCGACAGTAAACAATAGGTGTCGACAATAAACAATAGTTGTCGACAATAAACAATAGGTGTCGACAATAAACGGTGTCGACAATAAACAATAGTTGTCGACAATAAACAATAGGTGTCGACAATAAACAATAGGTGTCGACATTAAACAATAGGTGTCGACAATAAACAATAGGTGTCGACAACAAATAAAGCATACACATAATCAGATACACAAAACAGCTGTTGATTATTAATGTCAGACTTGTATAAATAATGAGTCTTCATGTGGTAAGTATATTATTGGTGGTAGGTATATTATTGTTGGTAAGTATATTATAGATGGTAACATTCAGACTACAGTTGGTACACTTGAAATCAATCACGCTTATGTAGTTACACAAAATGATGGTCGACCTTTTATTTACTATGTCACCACAGGACGACCACTCTTGAAGTTAGTATCAGCGGCGTTGATATCGAAATAAAACAGGAATTCAAGGAGAAACTCCAGCGTGCTACCACCATTGGGAAGTAAGCCTAGCGCCCTTACCACACGCTGGCTCGGTCTTTGTGTGATTGTTTGTGGTTTTTTCCCACTGATTTTGAAAATTTAACGACCACATCTAATCCCCTACAGCTTTTGCATGCGTTTCCTAACTGAAATGTTGGAATTGAAGTGAGAAACTAAAGTACGATTTGTGTGTCAAAAGGGTACTGCATTAGCAAGCCGTTGTGTGGTGACATTAGGGTAGAGATTTTAACGGACCAGACAGTCACCAAGAGGGGTAGGTTCTGATGTAGGCTGTAAGACCCGCGAGACTTTCTATCCATTATGTGGCGTTATGTCTCGTGGTGCTCCAGTTCGGGTTGTTTTTCCAGTCCGCATATACACATCGCCATATTAAATCATTTTAGTGTTCATATAAACTGTTAATGTCCATTATACCGCCTATAAGGATTGTTACATTAACGTCAGGTTTTTGTCAGTATCAATACATTAGAGGACTATATCATTACAATTGGTCTCGCCGGTGTTTAGTAAAATCATTGATGTACTAGTTATTGGGGTATCTTCAAGAAATTAGTAACTGGATCTAATTATAGTTAAGAATTGTCTGGTTGTTAGACCATCAATCCCTTTATTCATTATAATACCATAGTTAGAGAAGCCATTTTACATTATATGCATCTCGCTGTTTCTGTAATTGCCTTCGTAATGTCTTAGTTACATCTGTAAAACCGTGTTTAACAGACAGTACTCAATCATTTCAGGAACTCTTATAATTATCAAAATATCAACTGCTCAAAATGGGTATCTGTTTATTGTATCTGCCAAAAGCTAATTTCACAAAAAAAATGCTGTACTTCTCTCTCTCAAATATGACGGATTTTGCCACTTCAAATTCGAAACATAATATTGATAAATGAATTACTTAAAAGGCATTTGTTGTATATAGTAGATCAGGAACGAACATATATTTGATGGAAGATTTTAACTGCTTTGTAATAAACGATTATTTCAAAAATTCATAAGTGCCAGTGGAATTTATTCAGCTTTTTACTGATCCACAAATGAACAAGATTGGACGAGTATTTTTGGAGAAAGTTAGTTCACAATAAGGTAGTATATTTCGAAAAATATGTATGTTATTTGTTACAAACACTAAACAGTCATTCTGTAAAATCGGATATAATTTATGCAACTCAAAAAAAATCATTTAAAATTTATTCAGGTTTTACACATTTAGAAATTGTCTGGATGAGAATTTTTGGTCATAATAAGGTTGTTAACTCGATGTCATCTCGCTATGACGTTACTAACAGAGACAGTTTCGCTTTTGGATATAGTAGGTTTTTAGTGTAGTCTCCCACATCACGGACAGTCTCCTTGGTAGTGTTGACGGCACGGTGACTGTGTTGTCTCCCACATCACGGACAGTCTCCTTGGTAGTGTTGACGGCACGGTGACTGTGTTGTCTCCCACATCACGGACAGTCTCCTTGGTAGTGTTGACGGCACGGTGACTGTGGTGTCTCCCACATCACGGACAGCCTCCTTGGTAGTGTTGACGGCACGGTGACTGTGGTGTCTCCCACATCACGGACAGCCTCCTTGGTAGTGTTGACGGCGCGGTGACTGTGTTGTCTCCCACATCACGGACAGTCTCCTTGGTAGTGTTGACGGCACGGTGACTGTGTTGTCTCCCACATCACGGACAGCCTCCTTGGTAGTGTTGACGGCACGGTGACTGTGGTGTCTCCCACATCACGGACAGCCTCCTTGGTAGTGTTGACGGCGCGGTGACTGTGTTGTCTCCCACATCACGGACAGTCTCCTTGGTAGTGTTGACGGCACGGTGACTGTGGTGTCTCCTACATCACGGACAGTCTCCTTGGTA
Organism: Pecten maximus; assembly: GCF_902652985.1. Lineage (NCBI taxonomy): Eukaryota > Metazoa > Mollusca > Bivalvia > Pectinida > Pectinidae > Pecten > Pecten maximus. The sequence goes on along the minus strand of NC_047018.1, from coordinate 51,660,331 downwards.
GTGTTGACGGCACGGTGACTGTGGTGTCTCCCACATCACAGACAGCCTCCTTGGTAGTGTTGACGGCACGGTGACTGTGTTGTCTCCCACATCACGGACAGTCTCCTTGGTAGTGTTGACGGCACGGTGACTGTGTAGAAATACTGACGCGTTAGTCGTAGATGTGACTTATATACTTGTTGTTTGTTGGATTTTTTTAGTAAATCCACGATTTTGGTTTTAACCTTTCCAAACAGCTGGTACGTAGGTAGTGTATTCCAATAGAACAAAGAATTTATACCGAAATTGTCTGAGAGTCAGCCATTGTTTATGTGTTCACGACATCAACAGAAACTATATTTCTTAATTTAAATGAAATGTAATTTTTAATTCTCTGATATTGTTTTGTTAGACTGTAGCGATATATCTTCCCTGAGAAATATTGGAAAATACTGTTGTTAATAGTCTCTGATTAGGATTTATTTGACAGACATATTGGATCATTTGAAATATGATTTTGGGTGTTAATGGTTATTCGGTAAATACTGTAATACTGATATTGTAGTTAAAGAATCATCAACGAATGCTACCCAAACACAACTATTCCTTGTCCTCGACATCCCCTGGTAATCTTATCCGAGATATCCCCCGGTAATCTTGTCCTCGACATCCCCTGGTAATCTTGTCCGAGATATCCCCTGGTAATCTTGTCCGAGACATCCCCTGGTAATCTTGTCCGAGACATCCCCCGGTAATCTTCTCCTCGACATCCCCCGGAAATCTTGTCCTCGACATCCCCTGGTAATCTTGTCCGAGATATCCCCTGGTAATCTTGTCCGAGACATCCCCCGGTAATCTTGTCCTAGACATCCCTCGGTAATCTTGTCCTAGACATCCCCCGGTAATCTTGTCATCGACATCCCCCTGTAATCTTGTCCTCGACATCCCCCGGTAATCTTGTCATCGACATCCCATGGTAATCTTGTCCTAGACATCCCCCGGTAATCTTGTCCTAGACATCCCTCGGTAATCTTGTCCTAGACATCCCCCGGTAATCTTGTCCTCGACATCCCCCTGTAATCTTGTCCTCGACATCCCCCGGTAATCTTGTCCTCGACATCCCCTGGTAATCTTGTCCTCGACATCCCCTGGTAATCTTGTCCTAGACATCCCCCGGTAATCTTGTCATCGACATCCCATGGTAATCTTGTCCTAGACATCCCCCGGTAATCTTGTCCTAGACATCCCCTGGTAATCTTGTACGAGACATCCCCCGGTAATCTTGTCCGAAACATCCCCCGGTAATCTTGTCCGAGACATCCCCTGGTAATCTTGTCCGAGACATCCCCTGGTAATCTTGTCCTAGACATCCCCCGGTAATCTTGTCCGAGATATCCCCCGGTAATCTTGTCCTAGACATCCCCCGGTAATCTTGTCCTAGACATCCCCCGGTAATCTTGTCCGAGACATCCCCTGGTAATCTTGTCCTAGACATCCCCCGGTAATCTTGTTCGAGATATCCCCCGGTAATCTTGTCCGAGATATCCCCGGTAATCTTGTCCTAGAAATCCCCTGGTAATCTTGTCCTATACATCCCCCGGTAATCTTGTCCTAGACATCCCCTGGTAATCTTGTCCTAGACATCCCCTGGTAATCATGTCCGAGATATCCCCTGGTAATCTTGTCCGAGATATCCCCTGGTAATCTTGTCCTAGACATCCCCTGGTAATCATGTCCGAGATATCCCCTGGTAATCTTGTCCGAGAAATCCCCCGGTAATCTTGTCCGAGACATCCCCTGGTAATCTTGTCCTCAACATCCCCCGGTAATCTTGTCCTAGACATCCCCTGGTAATCTTGTCCGAGACATCCCCTGGTAATCTTGTCCGATACATCCCCTGGTAATCTTGTCCTAGACATCCCCTGGTAATCTTGTCCGAGATATCCCCAGGTAATCTTGTCCTAGACATCCCCTGGTAATATTGTCCGAGATATCCCCCGGTAATCTTGTCCTAGACATCCCCTGGTAATCTTGTCCGAGACGTCCCCCGGTAATCTTGTCCTCGACATCCCCTGGTAATCTTGTCCGAGACATCCCCTGGTAATCTTGTCCTCAACATCCCCCGGTAATCTTGTCCTAGACATCCCCTGGTAATCTTGTCCGAGACATCCCCTCGTAATCTTGTCCGATACATCCCCTGGTAATCTTGTCCTAGACATCCCCTGGTAATCTTGTCCGAGATATCCCCAGGTAATCTTGTCCTAGACATCCCCTGGTAATATTGTCCGAGATATCCCCCGGTAATCTTGTCCTAGACATCCCCTGGTAATCTTGTCCGAGACGTCCCCCGGTAATCTTGTCCTCGACATCCCCTGGTAATCTTGTCCGATACATCCCCTGGTAATCTTGTCCTCGACATCCCCCGGAAATCTTGTCCGAGATATCCCCCGGTAATCTTGTCCTCGACATCCCCTGGTAATCTTGTCCTCGACATCCCCTGGTAATCTTGTCCTCGACATCCCCTGGTAATCTTGTCCTCGACATCCCCTGGTAATCTTGTCCTCGACATCCCCCGGTAATCTTGTCCTCGATATCCCCCGGTAATCTTGTCCTAGACATCCCCTGGTAATCTTGTCCGAGACATCCCCTGGTAATCTTGTCCGAGACATCCCCCGGTAATCTTGTCCTAGACATCCCCTGGTGATATTGTCCGAGATATCCCCCGGTAATCTTGTCCTTGCCATCCCCCGGTAATCTTGTCCTAGACATCCCCTGGTAATCTTGTCCGAGACAGCCCCAATGTGTCCCGATGTATCACAAACAGACGGCGATTGTAGAAGTTTTTAATACATTTGAAAAATTTATCAATACAATATATTAAAAAGATTTTTAAAAACTCGTGTATATGTATGATCAAATGGATCCAGACTAAAACTGAGATAATGGCCTGTTATCTTGTGACCCGGGAGGCCTCGGACTAAGAATTGTTCCTACATGGACGTAGTATGTTATAGTTGGGTACGGCCTATTGGTGATTCTTAACGTCTGATATCAGTCTTAATTAATGTTTTGTTGTTGGGACTTTTGAAGGTAAGGGTGTAATATTTGGTATATGTGGATTGTAATGTGGATGGTGTTATATGTGGATTGTAGTGTGGATGGTGTTATATGTGGATTGTAGTGTGAGTGTTGGTATTTGTGGATTGTAGTGTGGATGGTGTTATATGTAGATTGTAGTGTGTGTGTGTTGGTATATGTGGATTGTAGTGTGTGTGTTGGTATATGTGGATTGTAGTGTGTGTGTTGGTATATGTGGATTGTAGTGTGTGTGTTGGTATATGTGGATTGTAGTGTGTGTTGGTATGTGTGGATTGTAGTGTGTGTGTGTTGGTATATGTGGATTGTAGTGTGTGTGTGTTGGTATATGTGGATTGTAGTGTGTGTGTTGGTATGTGTTGATTGTAGTGTGTGTGTTGGTATATGTGGATTGTAGTGTGTGTTGGTATATGTGGATTGTAGTGTGTGTGTGTTGGTATATGTGGATTGTAGTGTGAGTGTTGGTGTATGTGGATTGTAGTGTGTGTTGGTATATGTGGATTGTAGTGTGTGTTGGTATATGTGGATTGTAGTGTGTGTGTTGGTATATGTGGATTGTAGTGTGTGTGTTGGTATATGTGGATTGTAGTGTGTGTGTTGGTATGTGTGGATTGTAGTGTGTGTGTTGGTATATGTGGATTGTAGTGTGTGTGTTGGTATGTGTGGATTGTAGTGTGTGTGTTGGTATATGTGGATTGTAGTGTGTGTGTTGGTATATGTGGATTGTAGTGTGTGTGTTGGTATGTGTGGATTGTAGTGCGGTATATGTTACTTAAACCGTTAAGTAGAATTTGGTCGAAAATAATTCCATAATTATTTCAGGCAGCTTGATTCTTTGAAACATTTTCTTATAGATTTTAACAAGTAATAGGTTAAATCTGTGTTGAAGTAAACTTGTTGTGTTGTACAGGTCTTTAAATATGTTTTGTTAATGTTTCAGAATCAAACTGTCTACGAACCCTGACCGAGACACGAAGAAGAAACTCCGAGACGCATTCTCCCGATTTTATAACAAACGTTCATACTGTCCTAACCGTAATGTAAATTGGTCAGAGGACCTCCGGTTTGTTTGGAACACGTGACATAGTCTAATACTTACTTCGGTGTAATACGTACTTAGACAGAGGTCATAGGTCAGCTGTATGTGGTGGAAATTAGGTATATAAGTACTGAATCTATCCAACATGACGTCACTGAAATGTTTCACGATGTATAGAAGGTGTGTGTCTGTCCAACATGACGTCACTGAAATGTTTCACGATGTATAGAAGGTATGTGTCTGTCCAATATGACGTCACTGAAATGTTTCACGATGTTTAGAAGGGTATGTGTCTGTCCAACATGACGTCACTGAAATGTTTCACGATGTATAGAAGGTATGTGTCTGTCCAACATGACGTCACTGAAATGTTTCACGATGTTTAGAAGGGTATGTGTCTGTCCAACATGACGTCACTGAAATGTTTCACGATGTTTAGAAGGGTATGTGTCTGTCCAACATGACGTCACTGAAATGTTTCACGATGTTTAGAAGGGTATGTGTCTGTCCAACATGACGTCACTGAAATGTTTCACGATGTTTAGAAGGGTATGTGTCTGTCCAACATGACGTCACTGAAATGTTTCACGATGTTTAGAAGGGTATGTGTCTGTCCAACATGACGTCACTGAAATGTTTCACGATGTATAGAAGGTATGTGTCTGTCCAACATGACGTCACTGAAATGTTTCACGATGTATAGAAGGTATGTGTCTGTCCAACATGACGTCACTGAAATGTTTCACGATGTTTAGAAGGGTATGTGTCTGTCCAACATGACGTCACTGAAATGTTTCACGATGTATAGAAGGTATGTGTCTGTCCAACATGACGTCACTGAAATGTTTCACGATGTATAGAAGGTATGTGTCTGTCCAACATGACGTCACTGAAATGTTTCACGATGTTTAGAAGGGTATGTGTCTGTCCAACATGACGTCACTGAAATGTTTCACGATGTTTAGAAGGGTATGTGTCTGTCCAACATGACGTCACTGAAATGTTTCACGATGTTTAGAAGGGTATGTGTCTGTCCAACATGACGTCACTGAAATGTTTCACGATGTATAGAAGGTATGTGTCTGTCCAAAATGACGTCACTGAAATGTTTCACGATGTTTAGAAGGGTATGTGTCTGTCCAACATGACGTCACTGAAATGTTTCACGATGTATAGAAGGTATGTGTCTGTCCAACATGACGTCACTGCAATGTTTCACGATGTTTAGAAGGGTATGTGTCTGTCCAACATGACGTCACTGAAATGTTTCACGATGTATAGAAGGTATGTGTCTGTCCAACATGACGTCACTGAAATGTTTCACGATGTATAGAAGGGTATGTGTCTGTCCAACATGACGTCACTGAAATGTTTCACGATGTATAGAAGGGTATGTGTCCGTCCAACATGACGTCACTGAAATGTTTCACGTTGTATAGAAGGGTATGTGTCTATCCAACATGACGTCACTGAAATGTTTCACGATGTATAGAAGGGTATATTTCTTGCGCCGGCTCCAATCATCATCAGTTGAATCGCAGTGTAAAATCAAGTCAAGAGATGTATAATCTATATGGATACTATTTATTCTACAAGGGAACTTTTTATTCTACAAGTGAACTATCTATTCTACATGGGAACTATCTATTGTACAAAGGAACTATCTATTCTACAAGGGAACTATCTATTCTACAAAGGAACTATCTATTCTACAAAGGAACTATCTATTCTACATGGGAACTATCTATTCTACATGGGAACTATCTATTGTACAAGGGAACTATCTATTCTACATGGGAATTTCTATTCTACAAGGGAACTATCTATTCTACAAGGGAACTATCTATTCTACATGGGAACTATCTATTCTACATGGGAACTATCTATTCTACAAGGGAACTATCTATTCTACAAGGGAACTATCTATTCTACAAGGGAACTATTTATTCTACATGGGAACTATCTATTCTACAAGGGAATTATCTATTCTATAAGGGAACTTTCTATTCTACAAGGGAACTATCTATTCTACAGGGGAATTATCTATTCTACATGGTAACTATCTATTCTACAAGGGAACTATCTATTCTACATGGGAACTATCTATTCTACAAGGGAACTATCTATTCTACAAGGGAACTATCTATTCTACATGGGAACTATATATTCTACAAGGGAACTATCTATTCTACATGGGAACTATCTATTCTACAAGGGAACTATCTATTCTACAAGGGAACTATCTATTCTACATGGGAATTATCTATTCTACATGGGAACTATCTATTGTACAAGGGAACTATCTATTGTACAAGGGAACTATCTATTGTACAAGGGAACTATCTATTGTACAAGGGAACTATCTATTGTATTAGGGCCACCGTGGAAGACAAACTTCTAAAATCTAACACTCTACCACCAAGTGACAACATCACGAGGATACTTTGGAGTTGATTTCCGGGGATTACCGGACATTTCTCCGATATGTTGCGATTGCTAAACTCCGTTTGTCATTTGAGCGTTGCCATGTTGGATACATCCAAACACACACAACGTATCTTAGATTAAATAAGTGTTTTAAAGGACGGAACATTCTCCATTATATTGTGTATGTATCCAAATACCAAACATATGTCTAACGTACAAGAAATGTATGTACGTGTAAAACAGTTTTGATATTAAAATCAAACCTCATTATCTCAAACTCCGATAACTTGATTACCGTGCTTAACTCGAAATAAACATTCAGTTTCACAGGATAAACTTCTATGCAAAATAAACACGGTTACCTCGAACACAATAGATATCTCGAAGAATTTTCACGTTCCCACTTTATTCTAGATAACGAGGGTTGACTGTTTTTCTTTTTATTTACATTGTGTCTGTATAAATAAGACAGACTACGAGATACATGTATTACTAATGTGCCAATGATATTGTGGTTCTATTTTATAGATCAGTATATTACATTACATTTTCAGGTCAAATTCAGGTCAATTTCTTGACATAAAATGACTAATTTGCTCTTTTCTTGTCAATTTGAATTGAAAATCTTGACCTGAAATTGAACTGAAATTGACCTGAATTGACATGAAGACATTTTGTGTGTGTATATCACGGCTTTACGTTCTATTACGCTGATGTGTAAACACGAATCTGTCATCAAATCAAGTCTATACTAAGTCGTGTTAATTGACAGACAACAATTTGTAACACATACAGCTTCTGAACGCCGTATATGTTATTGTATGTTAAAATGATATCTTAAATTGTCTCCCGTTCTGATTTCGTTTATTTTGTTTGCTTTTTCCATAATGGTACACAATTTTGCTGAACGTGATTTTATGAAAACATTTTTTTAATTTTTTTTTTTTAACAATGAATTTATTATCTACTTCATCAAGCAAAGCTGTTTTTAGAATGTGCATTTTCATATTTGATTTTATTTAGCTATTGTGGAGATTTTTCAAGGAAGGAAAAAAGAACACATTGTTTGAAAGCGTAAATTTATATATAACCATTACATTTCGTGTGATAGAGTTCTTGCTGTCATCAGAACTGCAACTTTCCCATGATTTAAGCCAAGAAATGGAAGTTATTCCTACGTAACTGGTGCTGAATAAAGACACTGACAAAAAAATTGAGTTTTATCAGTATTTCGCCCGATACATACATATACATATATATATATATCAGTTGATAACTGATTGATATTTGTCTAGTGTCCAAAGCAAATATTGAAGTCGCAACTACATTGTGTGAGAGGTCTATCTCGGGTCTACAATAAATTATGATGTCGAGACCACATTGTGTTAAAGGTCTATCTCGGGTCTACAATAAATTATGATGTCGAGACCACATTGTGTGTGAGGTCTATCTAGGGTCTACAATAAATTATAATGTCGAGACTATATTGTGTGTGAGGTCTATCTCGGGTCTACAATAAATTATGATATCGAGACTACAATGTGTGAGAGGTCTATCTCGGGTCTACACTAAATTACGATATCGAGACCACATTGCGTGTGAGGTCTATCTCGGGTCTACAATAAATTACGATATCGAGACTACAATTTGTGAGGTATATCTAGGGTCTACAATAAATTATGATATCGAGACTACAATGTGTGAGAGGTCTATCTCGGGTCTACAATAAATTACGATATCGAGACTACATTGTGTGTGAGGTCTATCTCGGGTCTACAATAAATTATGATGTCGAGACCACATTGTGTGTGAGGTCTATCTCGGGTCTACAATAAATTACGATATCGAGACTACATTGTGTGTGAGGTCTATCTAGGGTCTACAATAAATTACGATGTCGAGACTACATTGTGTGTGAGGTCTATCTAGGGTCTACAATAAATTACGATGTCGAGACTACATTGTGTGTGAGGTCTATCTCGGGTCTACAATAAATTACGATATCGAGACTATATTGTGTGTGAGGTCTATCTAGGGTCTACAATAAATTACGATATCGAGACTACATTGTGTGAGAGGTCTATCTCGGGTCTACAATAAATTATGATATCGAGACTACAATGTGTGAGAGGTCTATCTCGGGTCTACAATAAATTATGATATCGAGACTACAATGTGTGAGAGGTCTATCTAGGGTCTACAATAAATTATGATATCGAGACTACATTGTGTGAGGTCTATCTAGGGTCTACAATAAATTATGATATCGAGACTACATTGTGTGAGGTCTATCTAGAGTCTACAATAAATTATGATATCGAGACTACATTGTGTGAGGTCTATCTCGGGTCTACAATAAATTATGATATCGAGACTACATTGTGTGAGGTCTATCTAGGGTCTACAATAAATTACGATGTCGAGACTACATTGTGTGAGAGGTCTATCTAGGGTCTACAATAAATTACGATGTCGAGACTACATTGTGTGAGGTCTATCTAGGGTCTACAATAAATTATGATGTCGAGACTACATTGTGTGAGAGGTCTATCTAGGGTCTACAATAAATTATGATGTCGAGACTACATTGTGTGAGGTCTATCTAGGGTCTACAATAAATTATGATGTCGAGACTACATTGTGTGAGGTCTATCTAGGGTCTACAATAAATTACGATATCGAGACTACATTGTGTGAGGTCTATCTAGGGTCTACATTAAATTACGATATCGAGACTATATTGTGTGTGAGGTCTATCTAGGGTCTACAATAAATTATGATATCGAGACTACAATGTGTGAGAGGTCTATCTCGGGTCTACAATAAATTATGATATCGAGACTACAATGTGTGAGAGGTCTATCTAGGGTCTACAATAAATTATGATATCGAGACTACATTGTGTGAGGTCTATCTAGGGTCTACAATAAATTATGATATCGAGACTACATTGTGTGAGGTCTATCTAGGGTCTACAATAAATTATGATATCGAGACTACATTGTGTGAGGTCTATCTCGGGTCTACAATAAATTATGATATCGAGACTACATTGTGTGAGGTCTATCTAGGGTCTACAATAAATTACGATGTCGAGACTACATTGTGTGAGAGGTCTATCTAGGGTCTACAATAAATTACGATATCGAGACCACATTGTGTGAGAGGTCTATCTAGGGTCTACAATAAATTATGATGTCGAGACTACATTGTGTGAGAGGTCTATCTAGGGTCTACAATAAATTATGATGTCGAGACTACATTGTGTGAGGTCTATCTAGGGTCTACAATAAATTATGATATCGAGACTACATTGTGTGAGGTCTATCTAGGGTCTACAATAAATTATGATATCGAGACCACATTGTGTGAGGTCTATCTCGGGTCTACAATAAATTATGTTTATATGACTTGGTATATAGTGCTGTGATGATTGATAGTGCTTTATTTAAAACCTAAGGAGGAAAAAATCATGCTTGGTGTAACTTGTAAACATGCTGCGTTCCTCTCAGTGCCTTGGTGAGCTGTTGACATATCTCAGGTATCCAATCGATGTTAATATGTTATGATGACAAATATATAACTTATCTCTTATATGTACGTTGTTTTGTTTTATTTTGAATAGAAGCAGCTGTTTAGCAGAAGTTTGGCTTTTCAAATTTCCCGCCGTCCGTGGTCATTGGTCCGTTCGTCAACAATCCTTGCTATTGGTATTTCTTGAGAAGTACTGGAAGAATATATCTCAATCTTCATCTGCTATGTCCTCCTGGTTCCGACTTGTGCCCATACAATTGTTAGTCTGATCCGGAAAAAAACACGGCCGAGAGGCAGACATCTTGGATGATGGCAGTTGAAGTTTTTATCACTGTTACTTGCAAAGTTCTTCTTAGATCTTTATTATATTTGACAGGTGTTCATTGTTATCAGATTATTAAGGTCTATCTCACATAAAACTTAGCACAAACCATTCAATGGCGGACGCTCCCTCTGGGAACTCGTCTTAAAATCAACACCCTACAAATTGAATAGTAATGTCGATTTAATTAATCATGACACCAAAATAGCATTGACACATCATTTTCACTTGGTATTCATCTAGTGAATAACATGTGAACAATTTCAATCTCGTTAATTTACTAAACATGTTGGTCAAAAATTCAAATGGTTTTAAAATATCCTCCTTGAAGCTACGATAGGGTTAATTTAACAAAATTTTACTCAACAATCACAATAAGAAACAACTCTTCAAAGATTGTTTTTTTTTTAATTCATAGAAATTTATGATAATACACAAAATCACCACAAATGGGAAAATGTAAAGTAGTTTGAATAAATGTCAAAACAGATTAACTGAAAAGCGTAAAGAGACTTTTTTACACTTGATTTTTAACGGTATTTTTACCTGTGAAATCATTTCGAGAAATCCTTTGATGTGGATTTATGTTACCAATACATTTTCGTCTGATGTCTCCCGATAAAGTGATGATTAGAGAACCCGCCAATCATGTTTGTCTGGTGTCCCCCTTCCTGTCACGTGGTATTGTGCCCCCTTCCTGTCACGTGGTCTTTTGTCCCCCTTCCTGTCACGTGGTATTGTGTCCCCCTTCCTGTCACGTGGTCGTGTGTCCCCCTTCCTGTCACGTGGTATTGTGCCCCCCTTCCTGTCACGTGGTCTTGTGTCCCCCTTCCTGTCACGTGGTCTTCTGTCCCCCTTCCTGTCACGTGGTATTGTGTCCCCCTTCCTGTCACGTGGTCTTGTGACCCCATTCCTGTCACGTGGTCTTGTGTCCCCCTTCCTGTCACGTGGTATTGTGCCCCCCTTCCTGTCACGTGGTCTTGTGTCCCCCTTCCTGTCACGTGGTCTTCTGTCCCCCTTCCTGTCACGTGATATTGTGTCCCCCTTCCTGTCACGTGGTCTTGTGTCCCCTTCCTGTCACGTGGTATTGTGTCCCCCTTCCTGTCACGTGGTCTTGTGTCCCCCTTCCTGTCACATGGTCTGTTTCTTCCTGTAGTTTATTTTCCTGCTAGACTTGACACACCAATCACCAAACTAACTGGCTATATATTTACATATTTCCTGACAACCGTTGGTAGCATCAGTGATCATGGTGTTTGAATCTGATTGAAATATTAAAGTCAGATATAGAGAAAGTAATATGACTCGATCAATCAACTTTATTTGTTTTAGAAATAAAACAAAATTACAATGTTGGTGAATTGTCTTTTCGCATCAATAAGAAACACTGCCGTGATCAGAAATTAGTTTGACACAAGGAGAATATATTTACTGTGAAGACATCCATAGGTTGATATATTTCCATTTAAATTACATAACATTGGCTGATTGATTCTCTCCCTAACTGTTCTATCGTTAAAAAGTGATGAAGTGAAACGAATCCATCGAACGTTTATCGATGATTCATGGAATGAATGATGTGCCAAAGGTTATGACGTAACTCATGTTATTACGGTGCATAAAGTGATGACGTCACCCAATCGCGTGTTGTAACGTTTCAGAATAAAGAAGCGTCTAAGTTCCTGTGAAGTATATTGGAGAAATCATTATAATTAACAGTGATATCTTCGTTTCCCCCACAACATTGAAGAAATCAGATCGAAATGATTATAATGACATTTTAAGATACCGTCTGTGGCTAACCTGTTATTCTTTTTGGTGTGAAAACTAGTGAGAACGACGACATACAATTACAAGGAAAATACCATTAACATGTGTCTGCCTTACACGATTTATCGTATCTATTGAGCGTTGTATTATGAGGACATGTCGATAACATTAGGTATAAAAAGAACGTAGCTTTCAAATAACATTACGAGGCATGTGTCCACTTAACTACGAAATATGTTTGCGTTTACACGTGTTCCATTTATAGGACTTAAATCATATAAACATTGGAATCATTATTGCTTCAAAATAAAGCCAATTTGTACATTATGAATGTGAGTGATAAATTACAGCTATGAACAGTTTCAACTAAGCCTATTTAAATTAACAGTTTGTACACTTTGACTAGCCCCAATGAATTAAGTACCCTACAAGTATTGTCTGTCTTAAATCTGTCCCTAATCCTACGATTAATCTCGTCCTACAGACGAAGTATCAACTGTCCTAATCCTACGATTAATCTCGTCCTACAGACGAAGTATCAACTGTCCTAATCCTACGATTAATCTCGTCCTACAGACGAAGTATCGACCGTCCTAAATTCCACGATTTATCTCTGTCCTACAGACGAAGTATCAACTGTCCTAATCCTACGATTAATCTCGTCCTACAGACGAAATATCGACTGTCCTAAATCCAATGAGTTGTCTCTGTCCTACAGCCGAAATATCGACTGTCCTAACTCCAATGATTTGTCTCTGCCCTACAGCCGAAATATCGACTGTCCTAAATCCAATGATTTGTCTCTGTCCTACAGACGAAGTATCGACCGTCCTAAACCAACGATTTATCTCTGTCCTACAGACGAAGTATCGACCGTCCTAAACCTACGATTAATCTCTGTCCTACAGCCGAAATATCGACTGTCCTAAATTTCACGATTTATCTCTGTCCTACAGCCGAAATATCGACTGTCCTAAATCCAATGATTTATCTCTGTCCTACAGCCGAAATATCGACTGTCCTAAATCCAATGATTTGTGTCTGTCCTACAGACGAAGTATCGACCGTCCTAAACCCACGATTAATCTCTGTCCTACAGCCGAAATATCGACTGTCCTAAATCAAATGATTTGTCTCTGTCCTACAGCCGAAATATCGACTGTCCTAAATCCAATGATTTGTGTCTGTCCTACAGACGAAGTATCGACCGTCCTAAACCCACGATTAATCTCTGTCCTACAGCCGAAATATCGAGTGTCCTAAATCCAATGATTTGTGTCTGTCCTACAGACGAAGTATCGACCGTCCTAAACCCACGATTAATCTCTGTCCTACAGCCGAAATATCGACTGTCCTAAATCCAATGATTTGTCTCTGTCCTACAGCCGAAATATCGAGTGTCCTAAACCCCATGCTAAATATCTGCCCTACAGCCGAAATATCGAGTGTCCTAAACCCCACGATTAATCTCTGTCCTACAGACGAAGTATCGACTGTCCTAAATCCCACAATTTATCTCTGGTTGACACACCAATCATTGACTGCCCTTAATACCTAGATTCGGTCCTATCGTGAAGCCGGTGCTTTGGTTGATGTAACATAGACTGCTCTTTGTTCCGCTATTGACTAGGTAGTAGCTTCAGTACAACCCAGAGATATTAACCAGCCTGAACACCTATCCTCGGTTGCCTTACAACCAGGGACTGGCTGCTCAAGGACTGGCGATTAAAAGGAGCACACGTATCAATAGCAGCCAAACCATTGGTCAAGTTACAGGACTCACACAACTGATTCAGCCAATCAGCTGCTGTTTCACATGAGCTTAGTCTCAAAAGGAAAACAAGGAATAAGTACGTCTTACATACGAGAATAAGTACGTCTTACATACGAGAATAAAACGTAAGATTTTAAGACATACACAACTAAGCTCCTACTGTAAATAGAATGACGTAGGATTACTGGTGAAAAGGGCGATAATTACACAGATGTGTGTTCTCCAGTTCTCGGTTAATATCGAGGCTATTCTTATATGTCGTTAAACCTATCCAGTAACACCATTTTTAAGGTAGCGAATTTTAATGTGATACAAATTCCGCATCATTTGAATTTCAAATGATCGATTGAGGTGATGGAGTCTTTAGTAATAACATATAGTGAAATAGTTAGCTGTGTGATTCTACTGCGAAAAAATAAATTCTCTTACAACAAATTATCATCTGCCAGGTGTAGGCAGCCTTAAACCCGTGTCATATTATTCAAATATTCAGAGAGGATTTAGATTTTTTTGCACAATCTAGTTCGCGGTGAACATAGCGACAGTCGGCGTGACTACGGTCAATGAACGAATACCATGGACATGTCTTGAGGGAAAGAAATGTAACGTGGTTGAATAATATGTCCGTCTGAGGTCAATAACGAATAAACGCGGAGAGCAGCATTGTTAAAGTGAAAGTCCTGCATTATACAATATCGGGGAGCTCCCTTGGGCATCGTCTAACATGTGGGTGTCAGGATAAACCTAGTTTCCTTTTCCGACAATATAACGGTAAGCCACATTGTGTTGAGTGATCGACTAGGTCAACGTCCTCATCCGTTCTCTTTCTCTTTTTCAGGTTTGATGTTATTTTGCGACATGGAAATGACAATATAAAGTTTAAAAAAAATGATGTTCGTCGCTCAAAATATTTGTAATCGAATATAACACTTTTCTTGTTGGGGGGCTAATTTCAAATGAATCAACAGTCAATATATCGATTAGAATTTGTTATTTGTTACACATCTGGGGAAATGTTATTTTCGTTTGCAAAACAACGATGAACAATGTTAATAACTATTAGTAAATAAAATGCTCACAGAGTCGGAGAAAATCTGAACATCGCATTTTAGGCAGCTTTAATCGCAATTGATATATCTTATATCGTATTTCAAAAACCTACGCAAATATATCTCTCAAAAATGATATTCTGATTAAGCGATCCGAGCTCGTTATCTTTATGCTTAAACCATTTATATACCTGGTAATTTTGTCATTGTTACACTCGTGAATTTTTGATAGAGAAACATGGTTATTTGTTTCCCCTCTATTAACCAAGTTGTACTTAAGCTACTGAAAACGTGGAAATTTACGCGAGGGGGAAATTTACGCTAATTACACTGAGCCCTTTTGATCGCGAAAATTTCCCCAAAGCGTATTATTTTGATATCAATTTGCATAATCTCGAACCTCAATCAAAGGTGGATCGATCGCAAAAATTACCCCAACGCGTATAGTTTACATATCGAAATAGCGAAATTAACCCCCGCGAAAATAACCACGTTAACAGTATGTAAGATAAAATTAATTCCTTACAGAGATGATATGCAGTATTTAATTCATTGTGTTACTCCTACCAAACACGCAAGTCAATAGAAAAAGGAAGAAACAACTGGCTAATTTTAATAACAAAAACTGAAGAGACAATAATACAACAGACATTACCCTGGGTGTCTTCTTGAGAACGTGGTATTTCTAGCGCGATACAGTATAATATCACAATTCAAGTCACTACCCAGGGTGTTTTCTTGAATACGTAGTATTTCTTGAGAGAAACAACATTATATCACAATACAACAGTTATTACCCCGGCTGTCTTCTTGAGAACGTAGTATTTCTTGAGAGATACAACATTATATCACAATACAATAGTCACTACCCAGGGTGTCTTGATTACGTGGTATGAATTTAACTTTATTTGATATGTTGGATATTATCAGTTAGACAATGCTCATGTTGTTTGGTGTACTTCATACGGATCGTAATAACCTATAAAGAATCATTTGTAATATATGCTGGATACACAGAAAATGTTACCACCGACAAATAGCTCATCAATTGTCTTTTATTGGCCAATATCAGATCACTAAAAGTGTCGATTTAGTAAATAACTACGCCGGATTGCCAACCATGTCCAACAATCAAAATCATGTGGTTTCATACATGACAGTATTAAAGACAACGGCAATATGTGAACTGACCAATGGATATATAAATATAACATGTGATATGTGTACTGACCAATGGATATATAAATATAACATGTGATATGTGTACTGACCAATGGGTATATAAATATAACATGTGATATGTGTACTGACCAATAGGTATATAAATATAAACATGTGATATGTGTACTGACCAATGGATATATAAATATAACATGTGATATGTGTACTGACCAATGGGTATATAAATATAACATGTGGTATGTGTACTGACCAATGGGTATATAAATATAACATGTGATATGTGTACTGACCAATGGATATATAAATATAACATGTGATATGTGTACTGACCAATGGATATATAAATATTACATGTGGTATGTGTACTGACCAATGGGTATATAAATATTACATGTGGTATGTGTACTGACCAATAGGTATATAAATATAACATGTGATATGTGTACTGACCAATGGGTATATACATATTACATGTGGTATGTGTACTGACCAATGGATATATAAATATAACGTTTGATGTGCGCACTGACCAATGGGTATATAGTCTAGAACAATAGTTCCGTTTTTCTTTCTATTCCAACTAATAGATACTATCGGAAATCTAATGTGTAAGGACGTTTATTGAGTATACGTAAATGATTCCTTACGTGCAGTGTGATGTTAGAGGTCTGATTTGTGATACAAAATATAACTACTGATCTTTAACTTTAAAATGAGATTTATTCAACATTTAGTACATACATTCAATGACCTATTCAATAAATCAGCATTAAATATGTACGTTACATAGACGCTGTCATCGAGGTCACAAATAAACTACATATATACCAGTATCCTCACCAAAACTTAATGTAAAACTCTCTTCCATAGCGATATATATCGTGATAAACATTATTTGATGTTATAAATTGTATCCGGAAACTATGGAATCATATTAATATGGTGTGAAATGCCCACCTTGTTAACATTGATTTTTCCTTACTACCGCCAAATGCGGCGAAAGCGCGTATATTTCTAAGATGTTTATGGAGTGTTGTCATTTCAATTGTAAAACCACTCTCGGAGCAACGAAATTAATATAAATCTGAAATTGCTAAACGATTTGTCGACTGTTTGATGCTATCTGGTAATCTTTTGTTATGATTCCATCAGTTCCTGTATGATCCGTTGGGGACTTCCAGCTCTCCGCGTCAATACTCGACAGTGTACGGAGTCACTTCCTTTAACAAGTCGTCAATTCGGAGCAGCAAATAGGATGCAATAGATATTCCCCCCAAGAAAATGCTAATAAAGGAATCGTGTTTAGAATAACATTAACTGGTCTATCGTAATTGATGAAAAAGTTTCAAATCTCTGTATTTTATACCTGGAATAGAATTTTATATATTGGTATAAGAGGTGACTACCTCATTGAACAACACACAACAGGCACTGAACTTATGCTTGGATAGATGCGAATTGATGTTTCATAATCAATTAAAGTGTCATTTTCCAGAAAACTGTAGAATGTGTGAGAATTATTACACTGGTAACCCAAAAACCTTCAATTTCCTCACGCCAGTATGAATTTTTAAACGTAATTATATGTCGCGTGAGTCAATTAAGTGAAAGTGAGGAAATTAAGTACAAGTGAAGGTATTAATGCTAAAGGAAGGGAATTTATTCATTTTTATCTGTCTTTCGTGCTCAAACAGAGTTATCGCCCCTCACTACACTTCATTCTTTCTGTGACATCCTTCAGGTGTCACCCCACTAGTAAAATTTTATATTAAATGAAATCTGCTTTACTGCGTTAGTAGTTATATCAGATTAACATTACTGTAACGACATGCTGACTATACGGCCTTATACATGTATATAATACCGTTAAACTGGTCCAAACCTATCAACTATACCGCGGGGAAATCCGACAAAAGTCTAACCCCGGTCCTCATGTCAAGATATCGCCAAGTGAGTTATGTCTTTTAGCTATCTGATAGTCTCCTAACAGGATTTTACAGTTTTTTATGTTTAAATTTGTCAATAATTTTACAATCTGGGACACACAAGGAAAACGTATTTGATTTGCCATGGTGTTTTTAAATCCGGCATTAGTGAGTTGAGAGTGAGGATCGAAATCCTGGACGTGGTATAGTAGATAAGGCTCGAGCAATAGTTTTACTGAAGCTTTAAAACTTGTGTGGCATTTATTGTAATGAATTGTTTGCGTTTAATATTTACAACTAAGTAACGAATTGTTTGTGTTTAATATTTATTACCAATTAATGAATTGTTTGTGTTTACTATTTACTACTGGGTAATGATTTGTTTGTGTTAGATCTTTACAACTGACTTATGAATAATGTACATTTAATATTTACAACCGAGTAATGAATTGTTTGTTTTATATTTACAACTGGGTAATTAAATGTTTGTGTTTAATATTCACTACTGAGTATTGAAATGTTTGTGTTTAATATTCACTACTGAGTAATGAATAATGTGTATTTAATATTTACTGTAATGAATTGTTTGAATTGAGGGGACACACAGTGGTGAGAGAAAGCCTCTGTGATCCGTCAGGTGACTCCATACCTTTCCACGTTCGATCAGGGAAGCAAGACACGGCTGTAGGTTAAAAAGGCAAGTATGACATTCGACCACCCACCAACATGAATCTGCTATTAAGGCGAAATTGGAATAGCAAACGTAAAATCGTTAGTCGAAATTGAAAATTAGTTTTCAGCTTTGATCAAAGAATAAAAACATTATAAGATTCCCGTCAGCCTCAGAGCGAACTGTTTGATGACCCGTTTGTGTGGTGATTCAAGAGTCAAACCCAGGGAGTGAAAAAAAAACCCTGGTATACTCAGTATACGGCCGTGGAATATCTGTGTTCACAGATATCACCGTAGTTAATACAATATCTGTGTTCTCCGAGTTAATACAATATCTGTGTTCTCCGAGTTAATACAATATCTGTGTTCTCCGAGTTAATACAATATCTGTGTTCTCCGAGTTAATACAATATCTGTGTTCTCAGAGTTAATACAATATCTGTGTTCTCAGAGTTAATACAATATCTGTGTTCTCAGAGTTAATACAATATCTGTGTTCTATGATATCACCGTAGTTAATACAATATCTGTGTTCAATACAATATGAAGATTCAGATACCATTAATGACCTAATATTCCTCAGCTGTTTTGTAGGGATTTTTGTAATCCTTGCTATCGTTTACGATCTGCTTTGTGACAATGTTAGGAGTCTGTATATTGAACCTAGCCGAGCTGTATATCTGATATATATATATATATATATTATGTCTCGCATTTTCGTGCGACTAATGATCTTCATTTCTTACATCGGGTAAATATCGAGTTAGTGATTAATCTACATCAGGTGCATTTAGGCGATAAGTTAATGGATTTCGAAGTTTTCCTGATCCGCCTTTAATTCGTCGCTGGTTTGTATAAGCTTGCAATACCAACTGTTCAAATGAATGTCAGTGACTTACACGATCTGGTACCCTGTCCCATTGTTGTCTCCCATTGTTGTCTCCCATTGTTGTCTCCCATTGTTGTCACTCACTGTCTCCCATTGTTGTCTCCCATTGACACCCATTGTTGTCTCTCACTGTCTCCCATTGTTGTCTCCCATTGTTGTCTCTCACTGTCTCCCATTGTATCCCATTGTTGTCTCCAATTGTCTCCCATTGTTGTCTTCCATTGTCTTCCATTGTCTCCAATTGTCTCCCATTTTCTCCCATTGTCTTCTACTGACCTTTTCAATTATCAAACACGTTAATTTGTTTACTGCAGAATGTCAATTGTTTTCCTCACACTGACAGCTGACGCTGAGATCATACTGGTATTAACACAGGATGTATTGCTAGAATGTAATCACGCCGTCTCGTTCAAGGTCATGGATAGTGATTACTAGGTAAATAAGAGTTTATTATTTATCTTCGGCAATACATTCGTAATATCATCATTGAATGTGTAATGTAATAACGAAGGCTGAAGAGTCACTGTATTGACGATAGGCGTTGATTCCGAGTCACGATGACAGTATGTAATATCTATAGACAAAACATTTATAGTCCCTTACGGCTCCAAGATAAATCTGAAACTTAGTTAAAAACCAATCACAGCAACAGGAATAGTTATAGATCAGTGTTTTCCGAATTTAGGTTTTTCGGACGTCTAATTCAAATTACCAAGACGAGCTCCGAATAAAAGTCAGCCAATATGCGTCAACTGTCCATAGCCATAACATTATCATGTTTCCAGAAACAAGTGCAATAACTTGAAAACCCAAGCACATACTAAATATCATTTAAGTTGTTGTTTAACGTAAATATAATGATCAAAATAGATGCTTGATTCATTTTAATAATGCTGTATACAATGAATTTTTCGTAGGTTTTCTTTTTCCTGGTTGCATTTTTCAAAATAGTTTTTCATAACAACCGTTCTTAGCTTCCTCATAACAATAGAAACAATCTGGTATTCTAACTAAATTCGTCGTGTTTATTTTCCTGGTAAATTTATACACTGCGAACATCTTATGCTATACAGTGTTTTCCCCGCATGGAGCATGTTTGAAGGGAGCGGTCATACATCCAAGAGCTCACCACGTTCGGCGTTGCTTTATTATGGTACATACAAACGTTAGATTTAAAACATGTAGCTGAAACGCCATATCCATAAATCATCACCTTACACACACACATTTATATATATATCAGTCCTTAAATGAATTATTTTATTTTCACAAACGGTTTTTCACGAAACAATACACAGTACTACAAGAAAGTCACGATGTCCTTTGAAATATATGGATGGAGAAATGTAACATCACAACATGTTGTTTATGAGTAAACAAATACACCAAATAATTAATCTCCATGTTTAACACGTCCGACCTCCGTACCAATCACTGCGAAGATATTGAAATCTGGTGGAGGGGGCGTAACATATCCACGTGTCAATCATGTGGGGTGATGGGCGGGGCTTCCGTTGTAGTAGGTGTCTTTACACACCCGTGAGCCGTGATTGGACGGTTTTAACCGCGTCATCTCCGTCCTCGAATCAGAGTAGTCCAAACTGCCATCTTTGTAGATAGTTGCTCTGTTGTGACGATGTATGCTGTAACGAAACATATTTGGAATTTAAGTGTGTTTGATATAGCAGAAAGTAAGTTTCTATTCATGAAAAATTTTTTTAAGGATTAAATAAGTTGAACTTATGCCATGCAATGAATTAAGCTTCAAAATGAATCGTTTGTAACTTGAAGTGGAAAAACAGGAAAATTACTATGTAAACTTATACTGGCAATCCGCAAAAATGTGATTGTTTGCTTATTTAAGAAGTTGATTTCAATAAAATACATACAGAATTATGAAGCGACGAAAGGAAAATGCTTTGTCTGCACAATACATAGTCAAGCATGCAACAACATTACACGACAAATCCGTGTCCCTAACTTTTATTTTGGGCGGCGAACACATATGAGTGGGGTTGGTAGGGAAGTACTTACTCAGTACTAAGTAGTGGGCGTAGCTTGTCCTCGTAAGGCTGTGTCTGTCTTACTGTGGCCACTTTCCTAACCTGACGACTGGCTACACAGCATGTTCCGTACAAATGTCAATGAACAATGTTACTCTTGGTTAAATGGTGTTCAGCCTGTTTACTGGGACCCGCCCCTCTTTACTGGGACCCGCCTCTATACTGGCACCCGTCCCTCTTTACTGGGAGCCGCCCCTTTTTACTGGGACCCGCCTCTCTTTACTGGGGCCATCCCCTCTTTACTGGGACCCGCCCTTCTTTACTGGGACCCGCCTCTCTTTACTTGGACCCACCCCTCTTTACTGGGACCCGCCCCTCTTTACTGGGACCCGTCCTCTTTACTGGGACCCGCCCCTCTTTACTGGGACCCGCCTCTATACTGGGACCCGCCCCTCTTTACTGGGACCCGCCCCTCTTTACTCGGACCCGCCCCTCTTTACTGGGACCCGCCTCTCTTTACTGGGACCCGCCTCTCTTTACTGGGACCCGCCCCTCATCAATGTTAGCTTGGGTGTGAAAGTCGGAGTAACGCCCACTCATGCAGACAAAGGGTTTACTTATCTTAAGTAACAAAGGAAACTATTACAGGTATTGTGCTGTTCAACACATAACACGAGATGGGAAAATGTCTAAATATACAATACATAACTGAATTTCATTTCACAGGGATAAATATATTTTTTGGAATTAATGATGAACATCTTATTCGAACAGGTATGACAATCAGATGAACTTGTTACTTAAGTCGGGCTGGGAATCATTTTACTGTTGCTAGTATGTCAATTCATTAAATAAATGAGGTGTTTCAACAGAAAAAAGTTCCTGGCCAGACGCATTTTGCTGATAGATTTGAATTCATGTTAATATAAATTGGGTGCGATGGGCAGAATACCTAAATACGATTATCGCTTATGAACATCAAGAAGACATCCTAGTCCGATAACGTCGATACAGACATGCAGGAAACGTGAAGTAACGATATATATGACGGCAATCTATTATAGATATACAAAGTAGATATATGAAATGCAGGTTGGAGGAAGGCGACATGACTAGGAGACAGTGGATATAAGATTACTATAGAAATGCGTGACGAAATCAGAGCTAGCACGGCTTACAACTGAGGATAAGATGAGGTGGTATGACTAGTTTCGTACCTCCTGAGGGGCATCCCCGATTGGTCTGGAGCGTGGTAAAATAAAAACCAACATCAAACTGACATCTACAAGATCATTAATATTTTCCCTTTGTTACAACCCTCACATATAACTAAGTTAATTCACAGAAGAAGACGCAACATCTACAAGATCATTAGTTTTTTTTTGTTTTTTGTTTGTTAATTTTTAATTTTCGAGATCATTAATATCCTCCCGTTGTTACCGCCCTCACATAAAAATACGTTAATTCACAAAATAAGACACAACATTTCCCTAGAACGTTTACGTAAGATATATACATATATCAGATAAATTTGTATCTAATTCTTATCAAATACAATATTGCCCTAACTCTGGTGAGCTGGTTCTATATGTAGCATGTGACTTAGCAGACATGCTTAAATCAAAATACAAAGTGTGAAATATACGACTGATCTAATGACAATGACCTTGTGTTACTTTAATAGATATTACTTTAATAGATATTACTTTCACTTTTTCTAGGCTGTGGACCTTACCTACTAATATGACAAAGCATATCCCGTTGTTTACATTCTTAGTTAAATAATATTTAAAACTCGTAACAATTGATGAAACCCACCATACTCAATAAGAACAGGTATTTTATGTATGAAAAACTAGATGTTGTTAACATTGTGGTAATATTGTATTACATCTACAAAATCGTCTACAGTTGTGACGCATTTATATCTACAAAATCGTCTACAGTTGTGACGCATTTATATCCTTAAGGGAACAACCAACCAATTGAAAAAAACATATTTTTGAAACACCTGTGTATAGAAAGTTGAGCCAAGGATAAAATGTCTGGCAGTCGCTGATTGGCCAGTATGTTATGAAGTAAGAAAATAGATATGTAGCCTGATAGGTAACTATCCATACGAAATGTTGATATAAATTTCGTAAGTCAAATTGATTTTTTTCTCAAAAGTTCAGGTTATAATAATTAACAGGTAAACATTTAAGATTTTTGAGAATTTTTACTGCGAAATTCACCCATTTTCAAAATGGCTACCATGGAGAAAATCTGAGCTGAAGGACCCAACTTATTTTTTTTATTAGGTGTTATATCAGACCCTAAACTTTTTTTATAAACCATAATTGTCATATTGAATTCAAGAATTGGAATGAAATACTCAAAAGCGTTAACACGAAAGTCTATGGAAAAACAATTGGTTGGTTGGTCCCTAAAAGGTTCAAGATAGTTTGTAATTTACATACAAACACATTTGGTGTCTTACAGAATTGTAAAGATTTCTTCGAAGATAAAAGTTGCATTTGTTACAAAGGATAGTTAATACTGAAAAACCAAGAAATGTATAGACCCATCGGGCTGATTTTGAATAATGTTTACCGATTGGGATGTTCGGAATTAAGATTTTATGTTTAAGATAAAGCTGTCCGATTGATATATCAATAAACATTGACTATTTGCTACCCTTTGACGGCTACATTTTATCGTAACAATGGTTCGTGAATCCCGCATTCCTACTCAAGCCAATCCAAATATTTGATCAATTCAGTAATATCTGTCGACACAGTGATATTCCCGTACAAACATTGATGGTGCTTACCTTCGGAAGAATGATTCTGAGTCCTGCTGGCATTCGTCCCACGCTGATTCCGTCTATAATTTAGCTGTAAACAACACCAGCACACCACTCGAAACTCCTTTTTAAATTTCTCTGAAAACACAAGAAAAAGCCAGCCATTAGTAAGAAGGGCGGCCTAATGAAGAGGTGTTCCAGAGCAGATATACACAGCTTTACAGAGATAGATTGTTGGAAGTCCGTCATCACAACATCTGGAGCTAGGTAAAACAGGAATACTAAGATAGACCCTAAAACGTCTTCAAACAGCTATATATATATTAGTTAATGCACTCTATTAGAATAACTTACTGTGCTAATTGAACAAGGTGCTAGGTGTAGATATTTTATGTTGCACTCTCTCACAGTCAATTCTTCCTTTTCACTTAAATTGCTCTATGAAGTATCACTCGGATGGCCGTTTAAGTAGCAAAACGTGCCAACAATTTAATGCACCCCGTAAAGAATAAAGCACCCTGTAAATCAAATCAGTAGGGAGGAGAGTGTGGGATCCCCCCCCCCCCCCGGAGGAGAGTGTGGGATCCCCCCCCCCCCCCCCGGGAGGAGAGTGTGGGATCCCCCCCGGAGGAGAGTGTGGGATTCCCCCCCCCCCCCCCGGAGGAGAGTGTGCCCCCCCCGCCCCCCGGAGGAGATTGTGGGATCCCCCCCCCCGGGAGGAGAGTGTGGACCCCCCCGGGAGGAGAGTGTGGGATCCCCCCCCCCGGGGGGGGGGGGGGGGGTTACTGTGTATGTACTGACCATTACAACAGCTGTCGAGGAATCATCACCGATTAGGAAATACTTACGGCACTCAAACAGTATCGTGTTTATTAAGTTACTTTAGAGGTTCACAGTATATATTTGTAGTATTCTTTATTGTATACAGAAGAACTTCATTGAAAGTGTCCATCTTAATAAGTATTCAAATAAATTCATGAAATAAAAATAAGTAGATCAATCAAAATTTACTATTTCTTTTTGTTGCAGCCATGATATTTGTTCTTCATTGAAAAGATGATCAGTTTTTCTTGTGTAGCTGTGATTGTTAACGAACTGGTTAGGTACAACCTAACCCGTTTTATATGATTATAATTATTATCATTGATTAATGTACATCTCGTAATAAAACTACATACCTCCCGTTTTGTATGATTACATCATTGGTTAAATGTAAATCTACATCATTGGTTAACATACCTCCCGTTATATATAATTACATCACTGGTTAAATGTAAATCTACATCATTGGTTAACATACCTCCCGTTATATATAATTACATCACTGGTTAAATGTAAATCTACATCATTGGTTAACATACCTCCCGTTATATATAATTACATCACTGGTTAAATGTAAATCTACATCATTGGTTAAATTAAATCTCATCATGTTAATACCTCTATAATAATTACATACTTAAATAATCTAATCATGTTAACATACTCCCGTTATATATATTCATCACTGGTTAATGAAACAATCATGTCTCTCGTTATTATATTACATCGTTGGTACAACCCCCGTTATATATAATTACATCACTGGTTAAATGTAAATCTCTCATGTAACATACCTCCCGTTATTATATTACATCATTGTTAAATGTAAATCTACATCATTGGTTAACATACCTCCGTTATAATAATTACATCACTGGTTAAATGTAATCTACATCATGGTTAACATACCTCCCGTATATATAATTACATCATTGGTTAAATGTAAATCTACATCATTGGTTAACATACCTCCCGTATATTAATTACATCATGGTTAACATGTAAATCTCCATTGTAAACATACCTTCATTTAATTACATCATTGGTTAACATACCTCCCGTTATATATAATTACATCACTGGTTAAATGTAAATCTACATCATTGGTTAACATACCTCCCGCTATATATAATTACATCATTGGTTAAATATAAATCTACATCATTGGTTAACATACCTCCCGCTATATATAATTACATCACCGGTTAAATGTAAATCTACATCATTGGTTAACATACCTCCCGTTATATATAATTACATCACTGGTTAAATGTAAATCTACATCATTGGTTAACATACCTCCCGTTATATATAATTACATCATTGGTTAACATACCTCCCGTTATATATAATTACATCACTGGTTAAATGTAAATCTACATCATTGGTTAACATACCTCCCGCTATATATAATTACATCATTGGTTAAATGTAAATCTACATCATTGGTTAACATACCTCCCGTTATATATAATTACATCACTGGTTAAATGTAAATCTACATCATTGGTTAACATACCTCCCGCTATATATAATTACATCATTGGTTAAATGTAAATCTACATCATTGGTTAACATACCTCCCGCTATATATAATTACATCATTGGTTAAATGTAAATCTACATCATTGGTTAACATACCTCCCGTTATATATAATTACATCATTGGTTAACATACCTCCCGTTATATATAATTACATCACTGGTTAAATGTAAATCTACATCATTGGTTAACATACCTCCCGTTATATATAATTAGATCATTGGTTAACATACCTCCCGTTATATATAATTACATCACTGGTTAAATGTAAATCTACATCATTGGTTAACATACCTCCCGTTATATATAATTACATCACTGGTTAAATGTAAATCTACATCATTGGTTAGCATACCTCCCGTTATATATAATTACATCACTGGTTAAATGTAAATCTACATCATTGGTTAACATACCTCCCGCTATATATAATTACATCATTGGTTAAATGTAAATCTACATCATTGGTTAACATACCTCCCGTTATATATAATTACATCACTGGTTAAATGTAAATCTACATCATTGGTTAACATACCTCCCGCTATATATAATTACATCACTGGTTAAATGTAAGTCTACATCATTGGTTAACATACCTCCCGTTATATATAATTACATCACTGGTTAAATGTAAATCTACATCATTGGTTAACATACCTCCCGTTATATATAATTACATCATTGGTTAACATACCTCCCGTTATATATGATTACATCACTGGTTAAATGTAAATCTACATCATTGGTTAACATACCTCCCGTTATATATAATTACATCATTGGTTAAATGTTAATCTACATCATTGGTTAACATACCTCCCGTTATATATAATTACATCACTGGTTAAATGTAAATCTACATCATTGCATGGTTAACATACCTCCCGTTATATATAATTAGATCATTGGTTAACATACCTCCCGTTATATATAATTACATCACTGGTTAAATGTAAGTCTACATCATTGGTTAACATACCTCCCGTTATATATAATTACATCACTGGTTAAATGTAAATCTACATCATTGGTTAACATACCTCCCGTTATATATAATTACATCATTGGTTAACATACCTCCCGTTATATATAATTACATCACTGGTTAAATGTAAATCTACATCATTGGTTAACATACCTCCCGTTATATATGATTAGATCATTGGTTAACATACCTCCCGTTATATATAATTACATCACTGGTTAAATGTAAGTCTACATCATTGGTTAACATACCTCCCGTTATATATAATTACATCACTGGTTAAATGTAAATCTACATCATTGGTTAACATACCTCCCGTTATATATAATTACATCATTGGTTAACATACCTCCCGTTATATATAATTACATCACTGGTTAAATGTAAATCTACATCATTGGTTAACATACCTCCCGTTATATATAATTACATCATTGGTTAAATGTAAATCTACATCATTGGTTAACATACCTCCCGTTATATATAATAACATAATTGGTTAAATGTAAATCTACATCATTGGTTAACATACCTCCCGTTATATATAATAACATAATTGGTTAAATGTAAATCTACATCATTGGTTAACATACCTCCCGTTATATATAATTACATCACTGGTTAAATGTAAATCTACATCATTGCATGGTTAACATACCTCCCGTTATATATAATTAGATCATTGGTTAACATACCTCCCGTTATATTATAATTACATCACTGGTTAAATGTAAGTCTACATCATTGGTTAACATACCTCCCGTTATATATAATTACATCACTGGTTAAATGTAAATCTACATCATTGGTTAACATACCTCCCGTTATATATAATTACATCATTGGTTAACATACCTCCCGTTATATATAATTACATCACTGGTTAAATGTAAATCTACATCATTGGTTAACATGACATACCTCCCGTATATATAATTACATCACTGGTTAATGTAAATCTACATCATTGGTTAACATACCTCCCGTTATATATAATTACATCATTGGTTAACATACCTCCCGTTTATATATAATTACATCACTGGTTAAATGTAAATCTACATCATTGGTTAACATACCTCCCGTTATATATAATTACATCATTGGTTAAATGTAAATCTACATCATTGGTTAACATACCTCCCGTTATATATAATAACATAATTGGTTAAATGTAAATCTACATCATTGGTTAACATACCTCCCGTTATATATAATTACATCACTGGTTAAATGTAAATCTACATCATTGGTTAACATACCTCCCGCTATATATAATTACATCACTGGTTAAATGTAGTCTAATCATCATTGGTTAACATACCTCCCGTTATATATAATTACATCACTGGTTAAATGTAAATCTACATCATTGGTTAACATACCTCCCGTTATATATAATTACATCATTGGTTAACATACCTCCCGTTATATATGATTACATCACTGGTTAAATGTAAATCTACATCATTGGTTAACATACCTCCCGTTATATATAATTACATCATTGGTTAAATGTAAATCTACATCATTGGTTAACATACCTCCCGTTATATATAATTACATCACTGGTTAAATGTAAATCTACATCATTGCATGGTTAACATACCTCCCGTTATATATAATTAGATCATTGGTTAACATACCTCCCGTTATATATAATTACATCACTGGTTAAATGTAAGTCTACATCATTGGTTAACATACCTCCCGTTATATATAATTAGATCATTGGTTAACATACCTCCCGTTATATATAATTACATCACTGGTTAAATGTAAGTCTACATCATTGGTTAACATACCTCCCGTTATATATAATTACATCACTGGTTAAATGTAAATCTACATCATTGCATGGTTAACATACCTCCCGTTATATATAATTAGATCATTGGTTAACATACCTCCCGTTATATATAATTACATCACTGGTTAAATGTAAATCTACATCATTGGTTAACATACCTCCCGTTATATATAATTAGATCATTGGTTAACATACCTCCCGTTATATATAATTACATCACTGGTTAAATGTAAGTCTACATCATTGGTTAACATACCTCCCGTTATATATAATTACATCACTGGTTAAATGTAAATCTACATCATTGGTTAACATACCTCCCGTTATATATAATTACATCATTGGTTAACAT
Organism: Pecten maximus; assembly: GCF_902652985.1. Taxonomy (NCBI): domain Eukaryota; kingdom Metazoa; phylum Mollusca; class Bivalvia; order Pectinida; family Pectinidae; genus Pecten; species Pecten maximus. Next base: position 51,630,370 of record NC_047018.1, on the reverse strand, counting down.
ACCTCCCGTTATATATGATTACATCACTGGTTAAATGTAAATCTACATCATTGGTTAACATACCTCCCGTTATATATAATTACATCATTGGTTAAATGTAAATCTACATCATTGGTTAACATACCTCCCGTTATATATAATAACATAATTGGTTAAATGTAAATCTACATCATTGGTTAACATACCTCCCGTTATATATAATTACATCACTGGTTAAATGTAAATCTACATCATTGCATGGTTAACATACCTCCCGTTATATATAATTACATCATTGGTTTAGTGTAATTCCCGTTTTATAGATTAACAAACATCAAACCCGGGTTTCTGAAAATGAACTTAAACATGTCAAAAGTATTATTGAGACTTTTGTCACGTGATCACTTACCGCTCATAAAATTGTAGATCACCGGATTAATGGCACTGTTAAAATAACACAGGAACCGCGCCGTCAGTGTGATAACAGATACTGTCAGCTCAGGCGTTTTATCCATCAGACCTGCATACCTGCACAGAAAACATAAACTGGTGACATCACAAACCTACACAGTAAACATAAACTGGTGACATCACAAACCTACACAGTAAACATAAACCGGTGACATCACAAACCTACACAGAAAACATAAACCGGTGACATCACAAACCTACACAGAAAACATAAACCGGTGACATCACAAACCTACACAGTAAACATAAACTGGTGACATCACAAACCTATACAGTAAACATAAACCGGTGACATCACAAACCTAAACAGACAACATAAACCGGTGACATCACAAACCTACACAGACAACATAAACCGGTGACATCACAAACCTACACAGAACACATAAACCGGTGACATCACAAACCTACACAGTAAACATAAACCGGTGACATCACAAACCTACACAGCAAACATAAACCGGTGACATCACATACCTACACAGCAAACATAAACCGTTGACATCACAAACCTACACAGAACACATAAACCGGTGACATCACAAACCTACACAGACAACATAAACCGGTGACATCACAAACCTACACAGACAACATAAACCGGTGACATCACAAACCTACACAGAACACATAAACCGGTGACATCACAAACCTACACAGTAAACATAAACCGGTGACATCACAAACCTACACAGCAAACATAAACCGGTGACATCACATACCTACACAGCAAACATAAACCGTTGACATCACAAACCTACACAGAACACATAAACCGTTGACATCACATACCTACACAGACAACATAAACCGGTGACATCACAAACATACACAGAAAACATAAACCAGTGACATCACATTCCTACACAGACAACATAAACCGGTGACATCACAAACCTAAACAGACAACATAAACCGGTGACATCACAAACCTACACAGACAACACAAACCGGTGACATCACAAACCTACACAGAACACATAAACCGGTGACATCACAAACCTACACAGTAAACATAAACCGGTGACATCACAAACCTACACAGCAAACATAAACCGGTGACATCACATACCTACACAGCAAACATAAACCGTTGACATCACAAACCTACACAGAACACATAAACCGTTGACATCACATACCTACACAGACAACATAAACCGTTGACATCACAAACATACACAGAAAACATAAACCAGTGACATCACATTCCTACACAGACAACATAAACCGGTGACATCACAAACATACACAGACAACATAAACCGGTGACATCACAAACATACACAGAAAACATAAACCGGTGACATCACATTTGCTTTGTTTTTACAATGATGATAGATTATTCAATTACATAATCAAAATTAAAAAAATAAATAAATAGATAAAATTCCCGTCACAATGTTTTTCACTTTGAAGAGTGAGTCTGCTGTCAGAAACGGCATGTAACAGTCTTTACGAGAACGCGACAAAATAATCTAAACTTAGACCACCAGAAATACCTGTGACGATAGCTGATTTCAAAAAGCCAACATTTCTAGAGCTGTGCGCCATACTGATTCATTAAGTTGATAGTGTTTTGTCAACATTTAGTCATCTGGGCCCAGTTGTTAAAAAGGTGATTAGCTTAATCACTTGATTAGTTAAAATCTCATTTCTCCTTTACTCCTTAAACATGTGTGTGTATTAATGAGGCATGTAGCAAGTGCTACTTCTAAAGCATTTTGTCAAGTTGGTGTTACCAGAAATGATTTTATCGTAATTTCATATTGTTGTTGTTAAACTGTGATTAGCCTAATCTCCTTTTGAACAACTGGGCCCTGAGTAAATTCGTCGTTCTCGTCTGCTCTGACTTTGGAGGAAAGCGTTAACGCTAGACTGTAGTGTGTGCCTGTAAAACTAACCATATATTTCAGATTTCCCTTGCCAATCAAGTTGCATCTAATTTATCCTTTCAGAACTTTCCTTACTACGGCGACGTTTTGTTATTTCTTAACAAGATATATATTAAGGCGAAGGACATATCTAAATGAAAATGAATGTATGGGGAAAAGGTTCAGACAGAATATACCAATCTTTGTAGTGATTGTACCGGTGACTAGACTCATATACATGTATCAAACCTCCAAATTCATTCTATGGCTGAGGACACGTATATCATATAAATGTTGTGTCCACCACGCCATTTGTATACCACGCACGTGCATCCTTAATTAGAACAGAAGACAAATTGTGTTAATCAAAGGCTAGAAGCTTGACAGCCTGTCACGTTATACATATAACGGACTGCATTTAAACCAGAATGGTCATCTTAATTAACCACACAAAAGAGTTTTCAGCTTGACCTTATTGGAAACATCAAATCCAATTCTGAATGGCCCCTTTCTCCTTGACTTACTGACTTGTTTCTCTCTCATCATGTGCGTGATAGGGCCATGGACCAGTCCTCCATTCTGTCCTTTCCTCTAATGCTCTGCTTGCGCCCGCCAATGAAATTAATCATAAATCTGTCCATACTCTTTCTACAGTTCTTTTCAACCTCTCCTTCCATCTTCCTCTCTAGTATTTTGCCTCCAATATTTCTTCCATCTTTCTCGTGTTTTCCCTCAACATTTTCTTCCATCTTTCTTGTGTTTTCCCTCCAATGTTTCCTTCCTTCCTTCCTTCCCTCCAATGTTTCCTTCCTTCCTTCCTTCCTTCCTTCCTTCCTTCCTTCCTTCCTTCCTTCCTTCCTTCCTTCCTTCCTTCCAATGTTTCCTTCCTTCCTTCCTTCCCTCCAATGTTTCCTTCCTTCCTTCCCTCCAATGCTTCCTTCCTTCCTTCCTTCCCTCCAATGTTTCCTTCCTTCCCTCCAATGCTTCCTTCCTTCCTTCCTTCCTTCCTTCCTTCCTTCCTTCCTTCCTTCCTTCCTTCCTTCCTTCCTTCCTTCCTTCCTTCCTTCCTTCCTTCCTTCCTCCAATGCTTCCTTCCTTCCTTCCTTCCTTCCTTCCTTCCTTCCTTCCTTCCTAGGTGTGTCGTGGAACCACAGTCCTAGGTGTGTCGTCTAACCACAGTCCTAGGTGTGTCGTCCAACCACAGTCCTAGGTGTGTCGTCCAACCACAGTCCTAGGTGTGTCGTCCAACCACAGTCCTAGGTGTGTCGTCCAACCACAGTCCTAGGTGTGTCGTCCAACCACAGTCCTAGGTGTGTCGTCCAACCACAGTCCTAGGTGTGTCGTCCAACCACAGACCTAGGTGTGTCGTCTAACCACAGTCCTAGGTGTGTCGTCTAACCACAGTCCTAGGTGTGTCGTCTAACCACAGTCCTAGGTGTGTCGTCTAACCACAGTCCTAGGTGTGTCGTGGAACCACAGTCCTAGGTGTGTCGTGGAACCACAGTCCTATGTGTGTCGTCCAACCACAGTCCTAGGTGTGTCGTCCAGCCACAGTCCTAGGTGTGTCGTCGAACCACAGTCCTATGTGTGTCGTCCAACCACAGTCCTAGGTGTGTCGTCCAACCACAGTCCTAGGTGTGTCGTCCAACCATAGTCCTAGGTGTGTCGTGGAAACACAGTCCTAGGTGTGTCGTCCAACCACAGTCCTAGGTGTGTCGTCCAACCACAGTCCTAGGTTTGTCGTGGAACCATAGTCCTAGGTGTGTCGTCCAACCACAGTCCTAGGTGTGTCGTCCAACCACAGTCTTAGGTGTGTCGTCTAACCACAGTCCTAGATGTGTCGTCCAACCACAGTCCTAGGTGTGTCGTCCAACCACAGTCCTAGGTGTGTCGTCCAACCACAGTCCTAGGTGTGTCGTCTAACCACAGTCCTAGGTGTGTCGTCCAACCACAGTCCTAGGTGTGTCGTGGAACCACAGTCCTAGGTGTGTCGTGGAACCACAGTCCTAGGTGTGTCGTCCAACCACAGTCCTAGGTGTGTCGTCCAGCCACAGTCCTAGGTGTGTCGTCGAACCACAGTCCTATGTGTGTCGTCCAACCACAGTCCTAGGTGTGTCGTGGAAACACAGTCCTAGGTGTGTCGTCCAACCACAGTCCTAGGTTTGTCGTGGAACCACAGTCCTAGGTGTGTCGTCCAACCACAGTCCTAGGTGTGTCGTCCAACCACAGTCTTAGGTGTGTCGTCTAACCACAGTCCTAGATGTGTCGTCCAACCACAGTCCTAGGTGTGTCGTCCAACCACAGTCCTAGGTGTGTCGTCCAACCACAGTCCTAGGTGTGTCGTCCAACCACAGTCCTAGGTGTGTCGTCCAACCACAGTCCTAGGTGTGTCATGGAAACACAGTCCTAGGTGTGTCGTCCAACCACAGTCCTATGTGTGTCATGGAAACACAGTCCTAGGTGTGTCGTCCAACCACAGTCCTAGGTGTGTCGTCCAACCACAGTCCTAGGTGTGTCGTCCAACCACAGTCCTAGGTGTGTCGTGGAACCACAGTCCTAGGTGTGTCGTGGAACCACAGTCCTAGGTGTGTCGTCCAACCACAGTCCTAGGTGTGTCGTCTAACCACAGTCCTAGGTGTGTCGTCCAACCACAGTCCTAGGTGTGTCGTCAAACCACAGTCCTAGGTGTGTCGTCTAACCACAGTCCTAGGTGTGTCGTGGAACCACAGACCTAGGTGTGTCGTCCAACCACAGTCCTAGGTGTGTCGTCCAACCACAGTCCTAGGTGTGTCGTCCAACCACAGTCCTAGGTGTGTCGTGGAACCATAGTCCTAGGTGTGTCGTCCAACCACAGTCCTAGGTGTGTCGTCCAACCACAGTCCTAGGTGTGTCGTGGAACCACAGTCCTAGGTGTGTCGTCTAACCACAGTCCTAGGTGTGTCGTCCAACCACAGTCCTAGGTGTGTCGTCTAACCACAGTCCTAGGTGTGTCGTCCAACCACAGACCTAGGTGTGTCGTGGAATCATAGTCCTAGGTGTGTCGTGGAACCACAGTCCTAGATGTGTCGTCCAACCACAGTCCTAGGTGTGTCGTCCAACCACAGTCCTAGGTGTGTCATGGAACCACAGTCCTAGGTGTGTCGTCCAACCACAGACCTAGGTGTGTCGTGGAACCACAGACCTAGGTGTGTCGTCCAACCACAGACCTAGGTGTGTCATGGAACCATAGTCCTAGGTGTGTCGTCCAACCACAGACCTAGGTGTGTCGTGGAACCACAGTCCTAGGTGTGTCGTCCAACCACAGTCCTAGGTGTGTCGTGGAACCATAGTCCTAGGTGTGTCGTGGAACCACAGTCCTAGGTGTGTCGTCCAACCACAGTCCTAGGTGTGTCGTGGAAACATAGTCCTAGGTGTGTCGTGGAACCACAGTCCTAGGTGTGTCGTGGAACCACAGTCCTAGGTGTGTCGTGGAACCACAGTCCTAGGTGTGTCGTGGAAACATAGTCCTAGGTGTGTCGTCCAACCACAGTCCTAGGTGTGTCGTCCAACCACAGTCCTAGGTGTGTCGTGGAACCACAGTCCTAGGTGTGTCGTCCAACCATAGTCCTAGGTGTGTCGTCCAACCACAGTCCTAGGTGTGTCGTCCAACCATAGTCCTAGGTGTGTCGTCCAACCACAGTCCTAGGTGTGTCGTCCAACCACAGTCCTAGGTGTGTCGTCCAACCACAGTCCTAGGTGTGTCGTCCAACCACAGTACTAGGTGTGTCGTCCAGCCACAGTCCTAGGTGTGTCGTCCAGCCACAGTCCTATGTGTGTCGTCCAACCACAGTCCTAGGTGTGTCGTCCAACCACAGTCCTAGGTGTGTCGTCCAACCACAGTCCTAGGTGTGTCGTCCAACCACAGTCCTAGGTGTGTCGTGGAACCACAGTCCTAGGTGTGTCGTGGAACCACAGTCCTAGGTGTGTCGTGGAACCACAGTCCTAGGTGTGTCGTGGAACCACAGTCCTAGGTGTGTCGTCCAACCACAGACCTAGGTGTGTCGTCCAACCACAGACCTAGGTGTGTCGTCCAACCACAGTCCTAGGTGTGTCGTCTAACCACAGTCCTAGGTGTGTCGTGGAACCACAGACCTAGGTGTGTCGTCCAACCACAGTCCTAGGTGTGTCGTCCAACCACAGTCCTAGGTGTGTCGTCCAACCACAGTCCTAGGTGTGTCGTCCAACCACAGTCCTAGGTGTGTCGTGGAACCATAGTCCTAGGTGTGTCGTCCAACCACAGTCCTAGGTGTGTCGTCCAACCACAGTCCTAGGTGTGTCGTGGAACCACAGTCCTAGGTGTGTCGTCTAACCACAGTCCTAGGTGTGTCGTCCAACCACAGTCCTAGGTGTGTCGTCCAACCACAGTCCTAGGTGTGTCGTGGAACCATAGTCCTAGGTGTGTCGTCCAACCACAGTCCTAGGTGTGTCGTCTAACCACAGTCCTAGGTGTGTCGTCCAACCACAGTCCTAGGTGTGTCGTCTAACCACAGTCCTAGGTGTGTCGTCCAACCACAGTCCTAGGTGTGTCGTCTAACCACAGTCCTAGGTGTGTCGTCCAACCACAGTCCTAGGTGTGTCGTGGAACCACAGTCCTAGGTGTGTCGTCCAACCACAGTCCTAGGTGTGTCGTGGAACCACAGTCCTAGGTGTGTCGTGGAACCACAGTCGTAGGTGTGTCGTCCAACCACAGTCCTAGGTGTGTCGTCCAACCACAGTCCTAGGTGTGTCGTCTAACCACAGTCCTAGGTGTGTCGTCCAACCACAGTCCTAGGTGTGTCGTGGAACCACAGTCCTAGGTGTGTCGTCCAACCACAGTCCTAGGTGTGTCGTGGAACCACAGTCCTAGGTGTGTCGTGGAACCACAGTCGTAGGTGTGTCGTCCAACCACAGTCCTAGGTGTGTCGTCCAACCACAGTCCTAGGTGTGTCGTCCAACCACAGTCCTAGGTGTGTCGTGGAACCACAGTCCTAGGTGTGTCGTGGAACCACAGACCTAGGTGTGTCGTCCAACCACAGTCCTAGGTGTGTCGTGGAACCACAGTCCTAGGTGTGTCGTCTAACCACAGTCCTAGGTGTGTCGTCCAACCACAGTCCTAGGTGTGTCGTCCAACCACAGACCTAGGTGTGTCGTCCAACCACAGACCTAGGTGTGTCGTCCAACCACAGTCCTAGGTGTGTCGTCCAACCAAAATCCTAGGTGTGTCGTCCAACCACAGTCCTAGGTGTGTCGTGGAACCATAGTCCTAGGTGTGTCGTCCAACCACAGACCTAGGTGTGTCGTCCAACCACAGTCCTAGGTGTGTCGTCCAACCACAGTCCTAGGTGTGTCGTCCAACCACAGTCCTAGGTGTGTCGTCCAACCACAGTCCTAGGTGTGTCGTCCAACCACAGTCCTAGGTGTGTCGTCCAACCACAGTCCTAGGTGTGTCATGGAAACACAGTCCTAGGTGTGTCGTCCAACCACAGTCCTAGGTGTGTCATGGAAACACAGTCCTAGGTGTGTCGTCCAACCACAGTCCTAGGTGTGTCGTCCAACCACAGTCCTAGGTGTGTCGTCCAACCACAGTCCTAGGTGTGTCGTCCAACCACAGTCCTAGGTGTGTCGTGGAACCATAGTCCTAGGTGTGTCGTGGAACCACAGTCCTAGGTGTGTCGTCCAACCACAGTCCTAGGTGTGTCGTCTAACCACAGTCCTAGGTGTGTCGTCCAACCACAGTCCTAGGTGTGTCGTCCAACCACAGTCCTAGGTGTGTCGTCTAACCACAGTCCTAGGTGTGTCGTGGAACCACAGACCTAGGTGTGTCGTCCAACCACAGTCCTAGGTGTGTCGTCCAACCACAGTCCTAGGTGTGTCGTCCAACCACAGTCCTAGGTGTGTCGTGGAACCATAGTCCTAGGTGTGTCGTCCAACCACAGTCCTAGGTGTGTCGTCCAACCACAGTCCTAGGTGTGTCGTGGAACCACAGTCCTAGGTGTGTCGTCTAACCACAGTCCTAGGTGTGTCGTCCAACCACAGTCCTAGGTGTGTCGTCTAACCACAGTCCTAGGTGTGTCGTCCAACCACAGACCTAGGTGTGTCGTGGAATCATAGTCCTAGGTGTGTCGTGGAACCACAGTCCTAGATGTGTCGTCCAACCACAGTCCTAGGTGTGTCGTCCAACCACAGTCCTAGGTGTGTCATGGAACCACAGTCCTAGGTGTGTCGTCCAACCACAGTCCTAGGTGTGTCGTGGAACCACAGACCTAGGTGTGTCGTCCAACCACAGTCCTAGGTGTGTCATGGAACCATAGTCCTAGGTGTGTCGTCCAACCACAGACCTAGGTGTGTCGTGGAACCACAGTCCTAGGTGTGTCGTCCAACCACAGTCCTAGGTGTGTCGTGGAACCATAGTCCTAGGTGTGTCGTGGAACCACAGTCCTAGGTGTGTCGTCCAACCACAGTCCTAGGTGTGTCGTGGAAACATAGTCCTAGGTGTGTCGTGGAACCACAGTCCTAGGTGTGTCGTGGAACCACAGTCCTAGGTGTGTCGTGGAACCACAGTCCTAGGTGTGTCGTGGAAACATAGTCCTAGGTGTGTCGTCCAACCACAGTCCTAGGTGTGTCGTCCAACCACAGTCCTAGGTGTGTCGTGGAACCACAGTCCTAGGTGTGTCGTCCAACCATAGTCCTAGGTGTGTCGTCCAACCACAGTCCTAGGTGTGTCGTCCATCCACAGTCCTAGGTGTGTCGTCCAACCACAGTCCTAGGTGTTTATAATAAAACAGTAGAACACCAGCCTGATACAATGTCGAGCAGTCTCTGATCTGGTCGGGACGGGACGCTATAAAGATCTAAAGTCTATCCCGTTCAAATTGATCCCGAACACGCAATCTCTTAACTTGGTTATACGATCGTTAATGTGAATAGAAAAGATGGCAAGCGAGGTCAAACATTCTGTTTTAAACCACGATCAACGTTGAACCCCGCTGTCAATATTTGGTTTGTTTTTGTTTAACGTCCTATTAATAGCCAGGGTCATTTAAGGACGTGCCAGGTTTTGGAGGTGGAGGAAACCCGAAGTACCCGGAGAAAAACCACCGGCCTACGGTCAGTACCTGGCAAATGCCCCACGTAGGTATCGAACTCGCAACCCAGAGGTGGAGGGCTAGTGTTAAAGTGTCGGGACACCTTAACCACTCGGCCACCGCGGCCCCAAATAAATATAATGAGGTTCTGGCGAGTCAATATAGTATTGTCTGTAACGTTTAAACCTTGATATACAGTAATGATCGTGTAGCTGTGAGGATCGTCCCGCTCACACAACAGGTCTGCAGCTTATACTATAGGCACGTTCTGTCAACAGTACCAAACGCCATTTTTAGATCTCTGAAACACGTGTATGTTGACAGTTTAACCATCTTCCGGTGATGAGTCATGCCGTGTAATGTATAGATGTGTTCCTGACAATTCCTGATTTTACGAAAACATTTCTGTTTGTAAGCAAACTTTTTCGTTATAATCCAATATATAAAAGTACATTCTATAAGTATACAGTACAGAAATAAGTGAAACGCCTCTGTACGTAAGAGGCACCCGCGGGTCGGTACTGCTTGGTCAGTTAACGGGTTCCTTACCCCTCCTTCCATTTCTGATGTGCTATAATTGAAACATTGGTTAAAACATACCGATATAAAAGTAAAATGAGTGCTTCCCAAACTATCGCATATATTCCCGCGGTTTTGTTAATTTTTGCAGCATCAGCAGCCTTAATGACTCAGTGACATTAAATCCTCGCCGTTGATTCCTCGGCCACAGTCTAATCTAACTATAATGATAACTGTCGTCCATGTATCAGTCTTCTAGAGTGACTTGTATTCTATTTTCCATTGGTTTAATACTGGGTTACTGTTCCTATTGCCGTCAGAATCCTTTATCTCACTAGGACACGGTCCGAGTCACTATATTCCATATTTCTTTCCAAAAATATGTTGAGTTTGACTGACTGCGCAGTGTTTTCGTTCAATGTCGACTTGCTCGGTATAAGCCGTCAAATAGATGAACTTCCAAGACATCGATCGATTAATCATTGAAATCGTAGTCTTATAATACAGATTGTACAACACGTATACTTGTAAATGTGTTTTGATTGGCTGATGCGATGAAAGTTGTCGGGACTACTTTGTCCTTTTGTATCACGTGGTTCATTACATTAATTCACGCAGTAGCGGAAATGGTAACAAACGAAAAAAATTTCGAAATGGTTTCCGTGATATTAAATCATATAATATTTATATTTGTTCTGCAATGTCACTACTTAACCTGAACAAGAATAATTCTCTCATATATTGCCTATTGGTGTCGTGAGATGAAGAACAATGTTAGTGATGTCGTCACTTTATGTAAATGACGTCACCATATTAAGTTTATTTTTGACGTCATCAAATTTCATGTTTTAAAGGCCCGTTTGACCAATGTAACACGTAAAGTTTATATAGTTATATTGTATAAAAGTTGAATATCATCATGGTGGAATATTGGGTTAAAATTCAGATATCAAATTGATGATTTTGTGTTTATTTCTTCAAACTAAATGTTTGCCGGAAACGGTCGCGTGTACGCTGACGTCAGAAGATGGGTCCCATTAATGGCGCGAAATTGAATTTGGAATTCGATAAAACTGTTCAATAAAACTGTTAAATTAATAAAAATGCGCGTTATTCAATTTTCTTCAATCCTGTGAGAATAAGAGAACAGTATTTTTTGTAAAGATGTCTTCAGTGCTTAAATAGATTTCTATACATTAATTGCTTTGAAAATAATAATTGTGGTATCTATTTGTTATGGTTTGTGATTAATTATCATATTTCCACATATTTCTGAGAATTGCCGTTTTGCATATCAATTAACGGTTCTCTGGGACTTGTCATATTATTACATCAGTTAGATTTCTTTACGTTAACAATCATGGACACAGAACTGGTCATTCATCATCAGAATAACTTTTCTATTGTGGTAAAAACAGGTCACACAAGCTCCCGAGTTGTTCCTTATGGCAATTCTTTCAGACTCGTTATGTTCCCATTCAAGCAAGGGGTTCGGACTAGTAAGAAGTATTCAAAACAACCAATTTGTGCAAAAAATATAACGTTCATATGTAGCAGAAAATATGTGTTATTATGTGTAATTAAAATTTTAGTGATATCATTAATATTTTAGAAACCCTATCCCACCAAGAGTATTTCCGCTCCACCGGAAGATTTCTGAGTTGTACTAAAATGTGATCAAATATGACATAATTCACTTTTTATTGCTAGTCATGACACTTACTTATTTTAGGAATCATAAATAACAAGGAAAATATGGGTTACTGCAGATATTTGACTATATTGTATCTTTGTGAATCTTACTATATAAATAACAAGAGCACCACGTGCCTTATCCCCCACCTGAGTTTTGAAATATTTCAGTTAAATTGACCATTTTTGGTTCCGCATTTCACAATTCCGCACCTTAAGACCCTTCCATCTATGAGGAGTATTTGCTTCTACCTATTAGGGTCTTGAGAAGAAGATTTTTGAAATTTCAGTTTACTTGACAATTTTTGGCCCCGCCCATCAGCACCTGGAGGTCAGTCAGGGCCAGCATGTGCATACCATCGAACCGTCATCAAATGCTAATAATGTTAACCAAGTTAGAATGAATAAAAACAGTAATCAAACAAATGATAGTCAAAAACGTGATTTCCCTATATAAACTCAAGTTCATCCCCTCCCTAGGGGCAAAAGTGAGATCCGAGGGTCATGCAATTCACAATTTTGGTAAAGCACCTTCAGACACCTTAAGACCCTTCCATCTAGGAGGAGTACTTGTTTCTGCCTTATTTGAGAAGATTTTTGAAATTTTAGTCAGTTTGCCCCCTTTTGTCAAAAGGCGGTTAGAATATGTAAATTATAAAATAAAAACCGTGTGGATATTTTTCTGTGTGTAACATCTGGAATTCTGAATTGTTGTATGTTCCATTGTTTGTTTGCTTGTTTGTGTATCAGTAAACACCGTGTACAGCCACATTAATTTGCTTTTTGGTAAATAATTTGCCGGCATGTTTCTGTGGCCAATTGGCATCGTGATTTGCTGTTCACCTACTCGACTTAATTATCAATTTTATTTTGATGAACAAAGAACGCACCACAACAAAACCGTAGAGTATTGAAACCTTTATCAAAGTAACTTTTATATACAAACTGGACGGTTAGGGCATGTTATACTGTCACGTGCACAGAACAGTCTGACCTTGTCTTATACGAGTTCCGGCGGACAGGTCTTATACATGGCAATCTTACGGGCATGTTTACAAAAATAACGGAAAACTTTTAGTTCCCGACAGGGATTCCATACGAAACAGACAGATTATAAGAGGCACCCATTTAGTTGATATATATTGACTTGATATTTTTATCATGTTAACTTTAACTAATGGGCCTTTTCGACATCAGCTGAATACCATGTCGTGTTGAGAATCCTAACAGTGTGACATTCTATATCACAGATATACTACAGTACTTATCGTAACGGCCGTAACAGTGACGTCACTCCTCAAGTCACGTGGCTTGTCGTGTTCATCAGTGGTGTGAGGGAAGAGAAAATGTCGGTAGTCCACTGGTCAAACTAATAGTGACCAGTCTAACAAGAGGTTTTATATAGTCCACTGGTCAAACTAATAGTGACCAGTCTTACAGGAGGTTATATATAGTTCACCGGTCAAACTAATAGTGACCAGTCTTACAGGAGGTTATATAGACTTCACTGGTCAAACTAATAGTGACCAGTCTAACAGGAGGTTATTTATAGTCCACTGGTCAAACTAATACTGACCAGTCTTACAGGAGGTTATATATAGTCCATTGGTCAAACTAATAGTGACCAGTCTAACTGGAGGTTATATATAGTTCACTGGTCAAACTAATAGTGACCAGTCTAACTGGAGGTTATATATAGTCCACTGGTCAAACTAATAGTGACCAGTCTTAAAGGAGGTTATATATAGTCCACTGGTCAAACTAATAGTGACCAGTCTTACAGGAGGTTATATATAGTCCACTGGTCAAACTAATAGTGACCAGTCTAACAGGAGGTTATTTATAGTCCACTGGTCAAACTAATAGTGACCAGTATTACTGGAGGTTATATATAGTTCACTGGTCAAACTAATAGTGACCAGTCTAACTGGAGGTTATATATAGTCCACTGGTCAAACTAATAGTGACCAGTCTTAAAGGAGGTTATTTATAGTCCACTGGTCAAACTAATAGTGACCAGTCTTAAAGGAGGTTATATATAGTTCACTGGTCAAACTAATAGTGACCAGTCTTACAGGAGGTTATTTATAGTCCACTGGTCAAACTAATAGTGACCAGTCTTAAAGGAGGTTATATATAGTTCACTGGTCAAACTAATAGTGACCAGTCTTACAGGAGGCTATTTATAGTCCACTGGTCAAACTAATAGTGACCAGTATTACTGGAGGTTATATATAGTTCACTGGTCAAACTAATAGTGTCCAGTCTTACAGGAGGTTATTTATAGTCCACTGGTCAAACTAATAGTGACCAGTCTTACAGGTTATATAAAGTTCACTTGTCAAACTAATAGTGACTAGTCTAACTGGAGGTTATATATAGTCCACTGGTCAAACTAATAGTGACCAGTCTTACAGGAGGTTATATATAGTTCACTGGTCAAACTAATAGTGACCAGTCTTACAGGAGGTTATTTATAGTCCACTGGTCAAACTAATAGTGACTAGTCTAACAGGAGGTTATTTATAGTCCACTGGTCAAACTAATACTGACCAGTCTTACAGGAGGTTATATATAGTCCATTGGTCAAACTAATAGTGACCAGTCTTACGGGAGGTCCAACATGTCCTATGACACCATTTGAAGTTATAACTATGTATGTAATCAGCATTGTCTTGTTTGTATCGATATTATCCTTCGCAGCTCTCCTGTCAATATCAAGAAGAAAAAATCGTCCCCATTGCCAACAGACTGAAGATACGTAATCTATGTTACAGATCTTCAGCCTTTTCTTTTAAATCCGCTGTTTAGAATTTCAAGATACGCAAAAACTAATAATCAGTTGTTTAGATATTGATATAGTAAAACAGGGCATGCGATGATGTAGCAAAATATCAAGATCACATATAATTCAATATTAAGTTTTACCTTCAAGAGAGTGAGTAAATGTCCTACAAAAATACCCTTTTTGTTATATATAGTAAACATTCTAATAGTTTGGCACATTGAAGCTTGCAGCCAAATATACACAGATTAACGCAATCAATATCTTAATATCAAATGTAAAATTTATTTATTTAAAAAACAAGTTATATTAAGTTATATTTGGCAAGCACGTGAGGGTTGCAACTGTGGAAACCGGTGACCTTTCCAAATCTAAAGTATTTCACATTAAGTTACTATAAGAAAACTTCCTTACCTTAGAATATTTAACATAAAGTTATTATAACAACACTTCCTTACCTTAGAATATTTAATATTAAGTTACTATAACACTTCCTTACCTTAGAATATTTAACATGTAGACTGGGAGGTAGCAGACCGAGAATAACACTACCACCATAATCAACATCTTAGCCGTCCTCTTCCGGTTACGTAAAGTGGCGGCATTGCTATCTGACGCTATATCTGTAAACAAAATGTAAACAATATTATAATATCTGTAAACAAAACGTATACAATATTATAATATCTGTAAACAAAACGTAAACAATATTATAATATCTGTAAACAAAACGTACACAATGTTATAATATCTGTAAACAAAACGTACACAATATTATAATATCTGTAAACAAAACGTACACAATATTATAATATCTGTAAACAAAACGTACACAATGTTATAATATCTGTAAACAAAACGTATACAATATTATAATATCTGTAAACAAAACGTAAACAATATTATATCTGTAAACAAAACGTATACAATATTATAATATCTGTAAACAAAACGTAAACAATATTATAATATCTGTAAACAAAACGTAAACAATATAATAATATCTGTAAAAAAACGTAAACAATATTATAATATATGTAAACAAAACGTATACAATATTATAATATCTGTAAAAAAACGTATACAATATTATAATATATGTAAACAAAACGTATACAATATTATAATATCTGTAAACAAAACATGTACACAATAGGATAATATGTTTAACAATGTAAACAAAGTCTGTTGTCGCAATGTAAACAAAGTATGTTGTTACAATGTAAACAAAGTCTGTTGTTACAATGTAAACAAAGTCTGTTATTACAATGTAAACAAAGTCTGTTGTTACAATGTAAACAAAGTCTGTTATTACAATGTAAACAAAGTATGTTATTACAATGTGAACAAAGTCTGTAGTTACAATGTAAACAAAGTATGTTGTCGCAATGTAAACAAAGTATGTTGTTACAATGTAAACAAAGTCTGTTGTTACAATGTAAACAAAGTCTGTTGTTACAATGTAAATAAAGTCTGTTGTTACAATGTAAACAAAGTATGTAGTTACAATGTAAACAAAGTCTGTTGTTACAATGTAAACAAAGTATGTTGTTACAATGTAAACAAAGTCTGTTGTTACAATGTAAACAAAGTTTGTTATTACAATGTAAACAAAGTATGTTGTTACAATGTAAACAAAGTCTGTTGTTACAATGTAAACAAAGTCTGTTATTACAATGTAAACAAAGTCTGTTATTACAATGTAAACAAAGTATGTTGTTACAATGTAAACAAAGTATGTTGTTACAATGTAAACAAAGTCTGTTGTTACAATGTAAATAAAGTCTGTTGTTACAATGTGAACAAAGTATGTAGTTACAATGTAAACAAAGTCTGTAGTTACAATGTAAACAAAGTCTGTTGTTACAATGTAAACAAAGTCTGTTGTTACAATGTAAACAAAGTATGTTGTTACAATATAAACAAAGTCTGTTGTTACAATGTAAACAAAGTTTGTTATTACAATGTAAACAAAGTATGTTGTTACAATGTAAACAAAATCTGTTGTTACAATGTAAACAAAGTCTGTTATTACAATGTAAACAAAGTGTGTTATTACAATGTAAACAAAGTCTGTTGTTACAATGTAAACAAAGTATGTTATTATAGTGTAAACAAAGTCTGTAGTTACAATGTAAACAAAGTATGTAGTTACAATGTAAATAAAGTCTGTTATTACAATGTAAACAAAGTCTGTTATTATAATGTAAACAAAGTCTGTTGTTACAATGTAAACAAAGTATGTTGTTACAATGTAAACAAAGTATGTTGTTACAATGTAAACAAAGTCTGTTATTACAATGTAAACAAAGTATGTTGTTACAATGTAAACAAAGTCTAATAAACAACGTCTGTAATTACAATGTAAATAAAGTATGTTGTTACAATGTAAACAAAGTCTGTTGTTACAATGTAAACAAAGTATGTTGTTACAATGTAAACAAAGTATGTTATTACAATGTTAACAAAGTGTGTAGTTACAATGTAAATAAAGTATGTTGTTACAATGTAAACAAAGTCTGTTATTACAATGTAAACAAAGTCTGTTGTTACACTGTAAACAAAGTATGTTATTAAAATGTAAACAAAGTATGTTGTTACAATGTAAACAAAGTATGTTATTACAATGTAAACAAAGTCTGTTGTTACAATGTGAATAAAGTCTGTTGTTACAATGTAAACAAAGTGTGAAGTTACAATGTAAATAAAGTCTGTTGTTACAATGTAAACAAAGTCTGTTGTTACAAAGTAAACAAAGTATGTAGTTACAATGTAAACAAAGTCTGTTGTTACAATATAAACAAAGTATGTTGTTACAATGTAAACAAAGTATGTTGTTACAATGTAAATAAAGTCTGTTGTTACAATGTAAACAAAGTATGTAGTTACAATGTAAACAAAGTCTGTAGTTACAATGTAAACAAAGTCTGTTGTTACAATGTAAACAAAGTATGTTGTTACAATGTAAATAAAGTCTGTTGTTACAATGTAAACAAAGTCTAATGAACAAAGTCTGTAGTTACAATGTAAATAAAGTCTGTTGTTACAATGCTAACAAAGTCTGTTGTTACAATGTAAACAAAGTTTGTTGTTACAATGTAAACAAAGTATGTTGTTACAATGTAAATAAAGTCTGTTGTTACAATGTAAACAAAGTCTAATGAACAAAGTCTGTTGTTACAATGTAAATAAAGTCTGTTGTTACAATGTAAACAAAGTCTGTTGTTACAATGTAAACAAAGTCTGTTGTTACAATGTAAACAAAGTCTAATGAACAAAGTCTGTTGTTACAATGTAAACAAAGTCTGTTGTTACAATGTAAATAAAGTCTGTTGTTACAATGTAAACAAAGTCTGTTGTTACAATGTAAACAAAGTCTGTTGTTACAATGTAAATAAAGTATGTTACTACAATGTAAACAAAGTCTGTTGTTACAATGTAAACAAAGTATGTTATTACAATGTAAACAAAGTATGTAGTTACAATGTAAACAAAGTCTGTTGTTACATTGTAAATAAAGTATGTTGTTACAATGTAAACAAAGTCTGTTGTTACAATATAAACAAAGTATATAGTTACAATGTAAACAAAGTCTGTTATTACAATGTAAACAAAGTCTGTTATTACAATGTAAACAAAGTATGTTGTTACAATGTGAACAAAGTCTGTTGTTACAATGTAAACAAAGTCTGTTATTACAATGTAAACAAAGTCTGTTATTACAATGTAAACAAAGTCTGTTGGTACAATGTAAACAAAGTATGTAGTTACAATGTAAACAAAATCTGTTTTATTACAATGTAAACAAAGTCTGTTATTACAATGTAAACAAAGTCTGTTGTTACAATGTAAACAAAGTCTGTTATTACAATGTAAACAAAGTCGATAAAACAAACACGTAAATCGTCCCACCAAACATCTAAACACGGCGTTAAACAAACAAGGAAAATGTTCCGTAAAAAAGTAGCATATTGTCAAAGTGGTTGCGTTACTGTGTAGATGTTCGATCTTCCTGGTTTAATCCTACTGCCTTAACTACCAGCCTTATCGTATAACGGTTCTGGAATCCTTTAGTCCTGTCAGATGTTTATCTTCATTGTTTTTTTCCTCTTTTATCTTTTCTATTGTCCTATAAACAATCAGCAGTGATTTTCATCTGACATACGTCAATAACAGCTTTTCATTGGCCTTTGACTCTTGCTGTTCACGGGGCGATGAACCCGACAAACAAATGTTCAGTTCAGGTTTAGTTGATATAAATGTAGAATTCGGTACGCCGTTATATGCCTAATGAGGTCCAATATCAATACTTCGTTGGCCTGTTTGTACCTAAAACATAAACTGTGACGACACACGTCTTTATTGAATAGATATTTCTGTGAATCGCTCACAAGCAGCGATATGTAAACCTTTCAATTACTGTCAGATAAAAACGTCATTTGTTGTAACTACCGATACATTCGCATGCTTCACCTGACAAACTGTCCATTAATCTGACTTTCTATGCCCAATATTGTCTTTGGTTTTTGTATTGAAATTGATGACAAACTATTTATGGTGAAGTTTTGCCGCGCCGAACAAACAGAAACGTTTAATTGCGACAGGAACCATCACACGGAGTAAGCTGTGATGGAATGACCGAGTCGTAATGTCATCAACCAAGTTTTTGGCGCATGTAATAACATTTCACTGAAGGTGTTTCCTGTTGGAATCGGTCGTAATTTTGTTCAATGTCGATCTCTAAAATAGTGAAATCCGGTCTCGTTTCCATCGACAGAACGACGTTGTCTTAGCTTTATAATATAAACACAATTCGGGCTCTCTGACAGCCGGCATAACGTCAATCATGCGTAAAACATAAATTCATGTTGTTCAGAAAATATTTAATCAGGATGAAAATCAATTCAAAACAGGAATTTTGAAGCAAACTTAATGAAAGGGATAGTTTTGATCAATCGTCTCCACAGGAATGTTTGGATTAACGGTCCGGCAAAACATCAACGCTGGTTTTGATATTTTCTTTACTCAGAGTTACAACTGTAGCAACAAGTCAAGCTGTCATGTGCGTGGAGTCAAGCTGTCACGTGAGTGGAGTCAAGCTGTCACTGCGTAGAGTCATGCTGTCACGTGAGTTGAATCATGCTGTCACGTGATTGGAGTCAAGCTGTCACGTGCGTAGAGTCATGCTGTCACGTGAGTTGAATCATGCTGTCACGTGATTGGAGTCATGCTGCCTCGTTTGCCCTATAAATTCCTTAGCTAGAGATCCGTTTTTGAAATCAACGATTGAATTAATACAATATTCGGCATTGTCAACACAACAATCTAAATAACAAATTTGAACTAAATTAAAGGGATATAAATATATATATATATATATAGACCATTAAAACATATTGGTTAATATGAGAACGATTTTCATCAACATACAAAACAACACCATCTCAGTAGACCGAAGCCAGGTGTCTCTCGATAAATATACGTAATCATACATCGTTGTTTGAGTACAAGTTTTCCATGAATGTACACAAGCACCGCCTGTAACATATTCTGATGACAATGCAGCCTTCCCGGGGCATTCCTGTTTCCCGTTTTCACCGGTTTTTGATATTCGTGTTGCTGTTGCTTTTGACTCAAGTTCTAGTTTCGGCTTGCAATCTGCGTTATACTCTAAGATTAAAACCAAAAGATGTTGGGCATAGGTTAAATACACACTAATCTTGATCTATTCAAACATATTGTGGGGTGGTGGTGGTGGTGGGGGTGGTGGGGAGGGGGATAACGGATTATTGCAGCAGAATGGAGGCCGAGCATAGATTTTATCTTTATTTCATATTTAAGAAATTGTCAGTGATGGATTTCAGATTAATATTAATTTAATAATGATATTTGTAAAGACAGTGAAAACCCACTGTTTTGAATATTGGAAAATATGTGTAGAATAACAAGAAAGAGTGAATTTTGTTCGCTAAATAGTTGTAGCAAGGTGAAGCTCATTAATTACATGTGCGGTGCAGAAGAAGACCACGTGGTTGGCACGGGGTATGAGGCTAATGGTTGTCGACGCGGAGTGTTACGGACTGAGGCAATTTGGAACAAAAACTAAAACGTCACGGCAATTACAATGCTACCAACGCGAAATTGAGGAATACAATCCAAGTTATGTAATAACAGTGTGCTTTAAGGGAAATGCTTCCCTTTTCCATCAATTTCAAACGCTAAGATTGTTTTATTTTTTTATTGTCCATTACTAACGGCACGCCGAGAAGCTTTGAACAGATCCTGTATTGAAAATGACAGAGACCGTAGTTATACTACCCAGTATGTATTTTTGTACCGACAGAGGCTATTTATGATACCTGGGTATATCGGACCTTTTTTTTTTTGTTTGGATCTGTGTATGTGAGACGCTTGTTTTCGTTGGGACCTGTGTATTTGGGTTTTCGTTAGGATCTGTGTATATGAGACGGTTGTTTTCGTTAGGATGTGTGTATGTGAGACGGTTGTTTTCGTTGGGACCTGTGTATGTGAGTTTTCGTTAGGATCTGTGTATGAGAGACGCTTGTTGTCGTTAGGATGTGTTAATGTGGGTTTTCGTTAGGATCTGTGTATGTTAGGCATTTGATTCCTTCGGGACCTATGTATGTCAGACGCTTGTTTCCGTTAGGATCTGTGTATGTGAGACGGTTGTTGACGTTGCGATCTGTGTATGTCAGACGCTTGTTTCCGTTGGGATCTGTGTATGTTAGACATTATATTCCTTCGGGACCTATGTATGTCAGACGCTTGTTTCCGTTAGGATCTGTGTATGTGAGACGGTTGTTGACGTTGCGATCTGTGTATGTCAGACGCTTGTTTTCGTTGCGATCTCTGTATGCTATGTTAGATGATTTTTCCCGTTAGGACCTATGTATGTCAGACGCTTGTTTTCGTTGGGATCTGTGTATGTCAGACGCTTGTTTCCGTTAGGATCTGTGTACATGTGAGACGGTTGTTGACGTTACAATCTGTGTATATCAGACGCTTTTTTCCATTCACCGTTTTATGAAATATCAACCAAAGAATTTCTCGATATAAACCGATGCTATTCACCGATTGTTTGGAAATATTCCCATCATTGTCAACACAATCAAAATAATCGATATATTGTATTTGAAAAAGCAAATAGAGTGTAGGAGAACTACAGGGAAGGTTACACAGCTATGTTTGGTTGATGTAGAAGGCGGGGATATGTCGGTCACATGATGTTACATGTGTAACACGATGACATATTGGAATAAATGAAATGTGACCATATCTGTATCAAATCTACGATTGTTATAATATTGATACTAATTACTGGTCTCAATAGTGTGACGATAAGAGGATTTGTACAAGACATTACCCTAATCAGGGATCTAAAATAATAATCATATATGTTTTTATGATATTGGATACTCACACCAAACACAAATGGAGTATTTATCGGTTAAATGACATGGTCGCCGTGCGGGGGATCCCGCTGGACAGGAACACGAGCGCGTGATTGAACAGCCCAGCACAATGCCAGTTATCGCTAAATTCCACAAGGGAATTTAACAAACTCGATAACATTTTATACCTGTATAATTGCCGCGTTACTGGCTACTTAACAACGTAAATAATTTGATTTCTATTGCCAAATACATTTAGTGTTTACTGTTTCTGATGGATACCCACATCCAATCCCACGTTCTTTAAAAGCATCGCATATTGGAGTATCATGTGGCTATTGTAGCAAAACAGGGGACGCGGATAGATTCGGTACCCTCAAACAGAACTGCTGGCTGTGGACAATTATGTGTGTAATGTTACCGCTGCATCATAACATACACCAGTCTAACACCACTTAACCAAAGTGTTCCCATCCCACAGAAAAGGAAAGAATATCAATAATATCTCCAAACTACACGATATCAAACTGTCTCCTGCTACACTGATATACCTCGGCCCCCCCCCCCCCCCCCCCCCCCCCCCCCCCCCCCCCCCGACATATTAGCCCCCTCGGACATTAGCCCCTAGGACAAAATCCCCTCCGGACGAAACCACCCCGTGTTCGTACCCCCTCGACGATACCTAAATGGTATCAAATGTCCCGCTATACACAATCCGATATAAATGTACTTCCGTCTTACTGTAGAAGTCAGTAGACACACATCCGTAATCTGCGTTTTAGTTTTGGAATCTCTCTGATAATTTAGTATACACTAATTTTTCTACTTGCTATCATATTCTCTGAAAATTTAAGTTTGAATTTCGACTGTAGACATATTAAGGATACGTTTAGATACTCCCGACTGAAGTCTCCTTCCTTGTCACCACGCTGTAGCGACATTTGGGAGACGTATCCGGTGCCTGGATGATTGGCAGCTGTGGTATCCAATCGTAACATAAGTCATTGATTGAGTTCAATAAGACATGACTAATTGTAACAAAAGTACACATCGATCCTTTACACCAATCTATGCCCTGGTATCCCTTTGTTTACCAAGCTTTTGATAAAGCATTAGCGACATTAACTGTATGTTTTAACAGACAGATAGGAAACCATTCCGTCGCCATTAGTGTAGGACATCTGGTGAGTCCCCAACAGGTGGTCATGTCGCCAGGCCAACCCCACAACTACATTTGTACTTTATAGTTTAACCGCTGACCAGTGCTTGGAGCAATATTCCCCTTCGGCGTTCATACTTTAAGGAACAGCTTCCACAGAATCGATCGACAAGTTTATAAATTTCAATCTGGCCGTGCCGAAGTTTGATGGAATATGAAAGAGAACTGATAATTCATTATTACATACACACAAATAGCTGAATTACTTTATTAAAACCATTAAATCGTTAATACCATATCGTTTTAAAGCAGTAGTCCCCCCAAGAGAAATCCACAAAATACATCAAATGATATTTATATCTATCAACTCATTTATCCAGACCGACTTTGTGCATTTGTTTCGATAAAACCGATTACATTGCCTCCCTCTTCTGTATCCTTTGGCATAATTTTAACATGAATTACGGGTAACAGGTCCCCCCCCCCCCCCCCCCCCCTCCCCCCTCTATTTGGATATTACATGTAACAAGTTCCCCCCTCTGTATCGGCCTTATTTTAAATTTGATGTTACATGTAACAAGTCCCCCCCCCTCCCCCCTCTATTTGGATATTACATGTAACAAGTCCCCCCCTCTGTATCGGCCTTATTTAAAATTTGATGTTACATGTAACAAGTCCCCCCCCCCTCCCCCCTCTATTTGGATATTACATGTAACAAGTCCCCCCCCCCCCCCTTTGTATAGGCCATATTTTGACTTGGACCTTACACACGGAACTAGCCCCCCCCCCCCCCCCCCCCTGTATAATTTGACCTTATTTTGACTTGGCTGTTACATATAATAAGTCCCCTCCACCTTTTTATCAGTCTTATTTTGAATTGGATGTTAACTAGTTCCCCCTCCCTCCCCCTCTTCTCTGTGTTTTGACCTTATTTTGACTTGAATAGTAATTTACTGGATTAGGGAAATATAAAACAGAGTTACGTATTTTGTGGCATTACACATGACGCACTTAGCAAACAGCTGTGTCTCCTATGTGTTTGTCTGAACGAGTAAAGTGAGATAGACAGAGTGAGGATTCCTCAACTAGTATTCGCCTTCAATAAAGAAATGTGGATATATTTAATTTCAGGATGTTTAATGTGATCGCTTTCTGAGTCGATATTAAAGCGACATCTGTTACGGCGTTGGTATCATTTCGACGGGTCGAATTACTCTGATTCGATAGTTGCGTACCATCAACTATAAGCTGTGTGAAGTTAGCTCGACATACCTCAAACGACATTCAACATTTTAAAAATTCATATCTTGTGTTTTTACTAGCCAACGAGGGAACTTTTGAATGTTCAGCGGCTCGACATACGACATACGAGATTGTACCCTCTGATCGGAGGTTCTTATTTTGGTAAGGCTGTACCCTCTGATCGGAGGTTCTTACTTTGGTAATATTGTACCCTCTGATCGGAGGTCATTACTTTTTTTAAGAATGAACCCTCTTTGGACCTCTTTGCTGTTAACAGTTCTTCTTTATTACAAACGAGTTGTCCTGAAAGAGATGAAGGACGAGACAGAGGGAAAGACAGAGGGAAAGACAGAGGGAAAGACAGAGGGAAAGACAGAGGGAAAGACAGAGGGAAAGACAGAGGGAAAGACAGAGGGTGAGTAAGGGAAGGAGTGAAAGAGGATGTGAGAGGTTGAGGTTGACGATACTTACTGTTGGTAGCGGGTCCGGCTAGCGTACTCTTCCAAAGACACACTGCTATCCGGATATAAGTGAAGCCCATGATAAAGAGAGGCAGTAGATAGTAGGCCACTGTGAGGAACAATTGATACACGAACTCAGTTTTCAAATCAGCTGGCATGCACGCCGTCAGCCAAATGTTTCCTATGTCGGATGGGATGATGTTGTCCGGGAACAAGGTGAGGAACACAAGGTTGGGTACAGCCACTAACATTGACAGCAGCCACACCATCCCGATCACCAGGATACTTTTGTACTTGGATACTCGGAAGGACAGCGGATGACAGATCGCCATGTAGCGTTCCATAGAAATGGCCGTCAAGGTCAGTACGGACACCAGGACGGACACTTGCTGTAAAACAATTAAATCATATTTAAGTAGTTGAAAATATGGACAGACACTTGCTATAAAACAATTAAATCATATTTTAGTAGTTGAAAATATGGACAGACACTTGCTGTAAAACAAGGAACGCATATTTTAGTAATTGAAAATATGGACAGACACTTGCTGTGAAACAATTAAATGATATTTTAGTAGTTGAAAATATGGACAGACACTTGCTATAAAACAATTCAATCATATTTAAGCAGTAGGAAATATGGACAGCCACTTGCTGTAAAACAATTAAAACATATTTAAGCAGTAGGAAATATGGCGTGTATGTCTGAGTTTGTAATGTATATTTTGTAACTTTAACATAAACACATATCTATTGGTACGGGTATTTAGATCTACTAATGTTTTTGTCACCGCTCGAGTGAGAACATTTCTTATTCAGACTACAGTGAAAAAGATTATCGGACATTTAGAGGCAAAACAAAGCAATTTGGCATTAACAACAATAATCAAGACTAGTCTTGTAAACGAAATCGTAGTTGCTATACCGTCACCAACATGGATCTCTTGAACACACAACGTTTTCAGTTTTTCGGCATAGCCGTATAATATTCTTTTGGTCCCGGATATGACGCGACAGGTGGCGTTACTGGTCAAGATGAAGTATGTGATTGGTCAATGTAGCGGTTTTGGTTTGGTTTGGTTTATTTTGTTTAACGTCCTATTAACAGCTAAGGTCATTTAAGGACGGCCTCCCGTGCGTGCGACATGCATGAGTGTGGTGAGTGAGTATGTGTTTTTGGGAGGCTGCGGTATGTTCGTGTTAAGTCTCCTTGTGATGTAGCGGTAAATGCAAAATGCAGATATGCAGTTAAAAACCAAACAAAGTTAAGATTGAATGCAAGCTGAATAAGTGGATGTATCTATTCAAATTACACACCAATTAAATTATATTCCTTATTCAAATGCAGTCTTATTATCACCAAAAATGATTCAAACTGATATAATTTTGTTATCCGTGCTGAAACGCATTAGTTCGTCAATTTATTTCACCAGCAGTTTTACATTATAACTACCAGCATAACAACTATGCCGTTTATCTTTTTAAAGATATTTCCTGTTTTCTGTTGATATCTATTACATAAATCGTGATATTGGAAGCAGGCTCCTGAAATTGCATATTTAACTTTTTCGTGGTACATACGGATATTTTCCGCATTTTTTTTGGCGACGAAGCGTCATTTGACACTAATTAACGACTACGAATGGTGTAATTAAGGAGTTATTCTTCTGATTGGATTGGACACTTCTCAAAGTTCTGTCTCTGACGACACAATACCGTAAATTCTTCATACTGTGATTTTAAGTATAAACATTCGTTTGAAGTTGACAAGGATTAATTATTAAATCATCGAGAATAATTAGCTCCAAGATAAATAAGGGCAGATCGAAACAGCATATCTACAACAGTATTCTTAAGCTTCAGTTATGGTAACGTAATTTACTATGGCAATTAGATTTGAAACTAATTCAGCGGAAACAGCATTAACCGCACGTGATTTATTGCTGAAAGAAGTCATATTTTGTTACAGTGCAACAGTCAAACGTCAGTATGAGTAATATATTTATCGTAACCCGTGCACTTTTATTGTGTTTTTAAAAATCCATAGTCCTCCATTCTATATAAATAACTGTTAATTATCGATAGTCCTCCAATCTATATAAATAACTGTTAATTATCGATAGTCCTCCAATCTATATAAATAAGTGTTAATTATGGATAGTCCTCCATTCTATATAAATAAGTATTAATTATCGATAGTCCTCCAATCTATATAAATAACTGTTAATCATCGATAGTTCTCCAATCTATATAAATAACTGTTAATTATCGATAGTTCTCCATTCTATATAAATAACTGTTAATTATCGATAGTTCTCCATTCTATATAAATAACTGTTAATTATCGATAGTCCTCCATTCTATATAAATAACTGTTAATTATCGATAGTCCTCCAATCTATATAAATAACTGTTAATTATCGATAGTTCTCCATTCTATATAAATAACTGTTAATTATCGATAGTCCTCCATTCTATATAAATAACTGTTAATTATCGATAGTCCTCCAATCTATATAAATAACTGTTAATTATCGATAGTCCTCCATTTGATAAAACTACTGTAAACGTTGAAATTCACGCGAGGGGGGAATTTACACTAATTCCGCCGACTCCTTTTGTTCGCGAAAATTCCCCTCACGCGTATTTTTTTGATATCAATTTGCGTAATCTTGAACTACAAGCTAAAATGGATCGATCGCGAAAATTACCCCCACGCGTATAGGTTACATATTGAAATCGCGAAATTAACCCCCGCGCAAATAATCACGTTTACAGTAACTCATAATATAATTCCGTTCGACACTAATTGATATTCGTGAGTTCTTTTACAAATATTTGTGATGTTCAAAGCAGTATTTCCGACAGGATATATCACAGTCGTGTGTGATTCAGATGACTAGACGGTTTCGGAATTTTCATGTTTATACTTTCAATTTCCACGCAATTACAATAAAAAATTCAAATTAATCAAGCCGCATCTGGCTTCACAATTCACTCTTAATTTGTCGTATCAACAATTGAGTTTCAAGTCTCTACTTTTTGTGGCAGTAAACATTTATCATACAGAACCAATCCAGGCGATTTCCCAATAGTTTATAAAACATCCATGCAGCCGACCGGGAGAAGCTTAGTAACATAATATCGGACCCTATAGATTCACGACTAAGGCTAAGTTTACTGGGAACATATTCTGATCGTTTTAGTTATAGAGATATAACACTCATACATTATTGTAAAACTTAGCGTGTGTCAACTCCGGGGAATTCACAATAAAGACACATTCGTTTGTAAAAGCAATCTGGTGTAAGAATTGGCCAGTGTAAGGTCGACTAAGTGCACATACAAATACTGTACAGATGAATTAGTCCCGTGTATGAGTTTTCTGGACTACCTCGCGCTGTGTATGTATGACCTTTCTGGACTACATCGCGCTGTGTATGACCTTTCTGGACTACCTCGCGCTGTGTATGTATGACCTTTCTGGACTACATCGCGCTGTGTATGAGCTTTCTGGACTACCTCGCGCTGTGTATGACCTTTCTGGACTACTTCGCGCTGTGTATGACCTTTCTGGACTACCTCGCGGGGTAACAGACTATGTAGCATTACCAACCAACGAGTTACAAACCCCATATCATTATTTAACGCAGACAGTACCACTATATATCACAAATCACCACGTTTTAACAAAAAAAGGGACCACGAAATAACATCATGTACCAAATCACCTGTATACAACACAAATTACCACTATACAAGACGAACTACCACTATACAACACGAACTACTATTATATCACACAAATTACCACTATACAACATAAACTACCATTATACAACACGAACTACTATTATATCACACAAATTACCATTATACAACATAAACTACCACTATACAACACAAATTACCACTATACAACACAAATTACCACTATACAACACGAACTACTACTATATCACACAAATTACCACTATACAACACGAACTACCACTATGTAACACAAATTACCACTATACAACAGAAATTACCACTATACAACACGAACTACTACTATGTAACACAAATTACCACTATACAACACAAATTACCACTATACAACACAAATTACCACTATACAACACAAATTACAACTATACAACACAAATTACCACTATGTAACACACATTACCACTATACAACACAAATTACCACTATGTAACACAAGCTATTATTATATAAAATATCCCATAAAACAATGACATAGCAAGCTTCTACCATCCATATTGATACAAATAATATGTCGATGGCATATGACGAACAAACTAATTTGATATCTTAATACATTAAAAATTATTTCTAAAATATAATTTAATTTATCATATGAAGACCGCCTTATTAATTGTATGGCTAATTTGATATGCATTTATAAAATTCCTTTTTCTAGAATGCACATGAATTATACGACTACATGCAGTATTTCTCTTCATTGTACCAAGTTACCTCCCATAATCTTGGAGTTATCCCCCTTTGCACAGTATATCCGGTAGGCATATTTTGGAAAATCTACTGAGAAAGGCAAATCCTTGAAATCGGATTGCATCCAAAGCGTTAGAGCCACCATTTATCATCATCGTGCTGGGGATTGGCATTATAGAGATTTGTTTGTTGGTTGGTTTGTATATTGTGGGTTTCCGAGACGTTATTAGTTTATTACACGTTTATTTTCGGGGCCGCGGTGGCCGAGTGGTTAAGGTGTACCGACACTTTATCACTAGCCCTCCACCTCTGGGTTGCGAGTTCGAAACCTACGTTATTCGGTGAAAACAAAAAAATGTTGCCTACTCATGGTGTGACTGACCGGTGACTTGTAATATTGTTCATGTGCAATTACTCTTCCGGATATTTGCTGGAGTTTGGCTTCAATTAATTTGTAGTTTCATTTCATTTGCCTAGCCAGTCAATATTTTAGTATTATGACGCTCTTAATATTTTATGAGTTACATTTAGCAAGGTTGTGAAAGGGAGACCCCCCTCCCATCTCGCACGCAAACATTTCCAATCATACTTATTGTGTTGCGATTCAATTTACTGCATTCTTACATTATTACACACATTGATCAACCCGATTATATATTTAGCCTTGGAGTGAGGGGGTACCCCCCCCCCCCCCCCCCCTCTCGCAATCTCGGAACGCATTTTTGTAGACAATAGTAATACTGTATTGACTGTGTTTGACATGTTTAAGTCATATAAATTGTATATCCATTTTATTTGATAGTATACAAAATTATATCAATTCATCATAATACGCTATTCAGCCTTGCGGCTCGAATTTGTGCCTTACAATAGCTGACGATGGAATTGTAAATAGTAACCAGTGCTTTATAATAAACAATTTCGCATTGGTGTAAAGTTATAGAGATTGAATCAAATGATTCAAGGTAAAAGTAACTTTGGTTGTTTATTTATAATTTGTGTCAATGTTGATGTTGTTTTGATGAGGATTTTATAAGTTGCAGTTGTATGTGTTCGATCATGAGAGGTAGAGATGTCGGGCGTCTCAAGATGGCTTCCACTAGTCCATATGCAGGACCAGAAGCTCACCAGGCACATTGTAATTGCGGTGGGGATCAAGGGACCAATCTGAGACTGTCGGCATCAGGATTGGAGGAGGTTGTGACGTAATTGGCAGCTAGGGTTACCCCAGGTATTGTGGAAGATGTGCAGCAGGCCATATTACCAGTAACAGCAACTAAACCGAAAGGTATTGTGTTGAGCCATGTAAGTAATTCTTCCCCAGCCATGACTTATCCCTCACAGTTGGTTGGGCCTGATCAGAATGACACCAGACAGTTTCAGGTACAAGTGTTACTTCAGATTTAGGCTGTAAAATCTCTCAACAAATCAAACAAAAAGATAGGCAGTAAAGAGTTGTTGATTTAAGTCAAATGTTATCGAAGCCATCTCGGGTAAACGATAAGCATTTTTCACTGATCAGTGGTGAACTGGTTGTTAAAAAAGATCCCCCAAAATAGTCCCCATAGACATGTTGACTGATGCATTCATAGTATATAGTTCTATATACACCTCTGTCCATTCAGGAGATAAATCGGGTTTTTATTAAAATACAGCCATACTGTAGGCCTAGGTGCCAGGCGTGTTGGTGGTCTTGGGTGGAAAAGCTATGATGAGCAGCTCGGGCTCAAGAAGGCACAAAACCATTTTATACCTTTGAATGTAGTGGACCAGGAGTGGTGGCTCATTTATATGCAATATGTGGGTTCAACTTCAGTGAGTTCAGCAAAAACAACTAAAATAAGTAATAATGTCTATATATAGCTAGTAGTGTTTTGATTACAATAATGGGAAGTGTAATAGTTCTCACTGTTTGTGTAGACATGTTTGCCTTCTTTGTTTAGGTAGTCATCAAAAGTTAAACTGCCCCAATCAAACCTCACATTCAGATAATTCAACTGCAAATTATTCTTTTAGGGCAAGCAATTCCTCAAGCAGCAAACAGGGCCCCCCACCAAGCCAAATTTGGGACAAATAGCCAATTTAATGGACCTTGGGCACACCCCAATTAATCTGTTGTACTAGACAGACTGCTGCAGTCACATCCAGATAGATTACTAGTTGAGGAGTTAGTTTCTGCTTTTAAAACTAGGCTTTACATTGCACTAGCAAGGCCCAAGGGGCCAAACTAAATGTAGGAACTTGCTATTACAAACAGTCAAGATAGATGTGGGCAAATAGCAAGAAGCTCTGCAGAGCCTGGCGTTTTCGTATTTCCTGTGACATACACATAGACAATGAATGCAAGCCGAAGACAGTAGAATGTTTATGTATGTATTTCTGTACAATGTACGTTAAGCTATTCTAGTGTTGACAAACCCTGGCTAAATAAGTTCTTAGTTTTAATATGGCGCTGTGTGTGGGTTGTCTTGTAAACAGCCTGAAATTCTCTATAATCTGGTTACTGGCCTCTCTCCATTCATATTTACATTTTTATAATGTGGTTTGTTCTGAATTCATACTATATAATGTACTTAGTTTGATTTAGGCCTTCTGCTGTGCTAGAAATGACTAGGGATTGTCGGTATATCTACACGTTACCAGAGCATATCTGTTTATATATAGTGCCATATTGCCACTAAAAGGATTTGGCGAAGTGATTTAAACGAATGTGTATATATATTATATAATGTCAATAGATACAGAAACTGCTGGGCCGCGGTGGCCGAGTGGTTAAGGTGTCCCGACACTTTATCACTAGCCCTCCACCTCTGGGATACGAGTTCGAATCCTACGTGGGGCAGTTGCGAGGTACTGACCGTAGGCCGCTGGTTTTTCTCCCGGGTACTCCGGCTTTCTTCAACCTCACAAACCTGACACGTCCTTAAATGACCATGGCTGTTAATAGGACGTTAAACAAAAACAAACCAAAGTACAGAAACTGGTACCGGTAATAAACGTTCCCACATGTATTTCTCTAAAACATCAGGCATACACAAAGAGGAATCGGTCTACAGATAGATTTAATATGGCTTCAGACATTTTTTCAGATGTATAATATGATCTGTATAAAGACATACGTATACGTATTGGCAGTGTTGAGCACAGAAAGGGAATACACGTTTATTCGTATGTTCGCTTAAAATTACTGGTTTCGTACGTTGATTAAAATTTAATGAAACCATTTAAAATCCACTTCTTACATGAAATTTGAATTTCATCATTTAAATGATCTCGTGTCTTCGAGGTCTGAACACTAACGGAATTGGTCCTTACAAAAAGGACAGAAATTCTATATTTTCTCGAGGAAATGATTTAGTTATTACTGAAAGCCCTACTGAATCGGCCAAAGCGTGGAAACCAATATAGCCAATATAACTACAGTTATTAACTAAATTTACAATATTTACCAGTCTAATACCACATAACCCAGAAACAGGAAACGCACTAAGACAAGTAATTATCAGGAAAACTGTGTTGTAAGTTGTGAGAGAAATCCGGAACCATCTGTGATGGAAACTTTTGTTTTGCTTTATCAGGGATATATACGAATGTTATATGTAAAATGTATGAGTACTATTTAGTATAAATGAAGAGGTGCATGTTGAATGCGCGAGAGAACACTTATTATATGTACTTTCATGCTGTTGATCAACAAAACTTTTTTGAACTTGAAAAAAGGTCTGAAATCACAACATTTGTCATTAATTCTTTGAAAATTTCAATGGCACTGATAAGATTTTGCAAATTGTCCGAAGAGTCAATTCTTTACATTTTCAATTTGAGGTCTGATGTCTCTTATTCTTGATATAAATGTGTTACTGTTCTATTCGCTATCAATGGAAACCATTAAGCTTACAATGAATCCATACAGTATAGATGTTGTTTTTATTTTATAAATTATCTCGCCTTTAGTCACTTCAGGTACAGGCCTTACTTGCTATTTGTAACTACCACTTATATCTACATTTATAACGGCGCGGACAGGCCATGGACACTATCTCTCTAAACAACATTGTATCAGAATAAGCTAATTTTAAAGTCTTATAAGAAACGCTAATGTTAGTATAATGCAACTTTGACTTGGAACGGGTGGACAATTATATCCTTTTGATGAGGTTGATCGATGATTTTATTAACCAAAGATAAGAATATCGATAAAGGGTAAAGACCCCTATACAAGCTATTAAAACACATGCTGAAAGCCCGGTCAATAAAGCACATAAAAGATCCTATGAAAGTCCTAACAAGTTGAAATCACCCGACAAGTCTGCTGAAAACTCTTAATAGGTGTGATGAAAACACTTAACAGCTTAGGATCAAGATGGCGGCGCCCTGTGTTGAACGTATCGGGTGAGCTCTGAATTTAATTGCCATTTATACACATTTGTTTCAAAAATTTTGATCAGGGATTGAGCAACATGATGGGGACATGTCTTCAGAGTGCGATGATCTGCGAGTTTTTATTGGAGGTGAAGTATTTGCTGACTTTATAACGTTGGAAAATTTGAAGCGCTGGTTATATATGAATTTATTGTTGAATGCTCTGAACTTTGACCCTTACTACTCACCTGTATAGAATTCGACGCAAACACGCACGGACCACGACCCAAAATCCGTCACGCTCGCCAAATATGAACTTATAACGTTGATATCGAACTACAAGTGTATAACACTTCAGAGAATATATTTAGTTTTCTTCCTTTTGGACAATACTTGAAATAAACCATGGGGAGAAATAGCAAGAAAAGGAAGAAGACGAACAAAGATGACGGGGATTCAAGTTCGGGTAGTAATAACTCAAATAGTACTGTAAGCAGTATATTAAATGCTGTAAGTGGTGTGTTGTACGGAAGCCCTACTAAGCCGGCATCAACCCCATCCACGTCCACACCGATTCCATCTACGAACCCGAGAACGAGTGACTCAAGTGAAAAAATTCAGTTTAATGAAACTAACCGGAAACTTGACTTTATACTTACCGAAATGGAAAAGTTGGACAAGTTAGACACTATAGAGGAACATCTATCTCATTTGAATGCTAGAGTTGTTGAAGTGGAAAGAAGGGTCCAAGATACTGAGCGTAGATGTGTAGAACTAGAGAACACTGCTAGCTTTGTGTCTGCAAAACTTGATGAGGTCTACGCTAGTAGGATAAATACGGATGGGTTTTCAGAAACATTTAAAAAAAAACCAGAGGCAATGATCGGAGGCTTGAGTAGAGACCTGGAATCCCTTAGAATGAGCTGTGAATCCACGAAACAGACCGTTATAGATCTCCAATGTAGATCTATGAAGTATAACTTGGTGTTCAATGGTTTGGCGGGAGAACAACGCAATGAGGATACCACATCCCTACTCAGAGACTTCATCTACATAGAACTTGGTTTCGAAGGTAGAATTGAGTTCGGTAATGTGCATAGGTTTGGCAGGAATATACGTGGTAAGCCTAGACCGATAGTCGCTAGATATTTATATCACCAAGACTTACAACACATTAAAAGTCGGTCTACCGGCTTAGAGGTATCACATATGGGATCCATGAACAATATCCAGCAGAAATGGAGGAGCGACGTAAACGGTTGTACCCAGTCCTGAAACGCAGCAAGCAAGCTGGAAGTGATGCCAGGTTAGTCTGGGACAAACTCTACATAAACGGTAGACTGTATGAGGAACAACAACCGGTCGTACAAAGTGAAACTTGTAGGATTACCAATGACCACGACCCCATGCACAGAACGCACGAACCAGTGACTGGTTTCGAGACCAGTCAGCTTGATACGACTTCTACTCGAGGACGGCAGCAGCCGCCCAGACAAACACGCTACCGGGATAGTCTTGGAAACCATACTCATGTCAGGAATAGGACAGGATTCTGGAGAAACATCATTTCAGCCAAGACAGACCAGAATCATCAACAACGAACAACCACACAGAGGTCCGCAAAGAGCAAGGGGGCAGCCAGCCACTCAATGGAAAGCGAGAGACAATAGGTAGGACAGAATGGAGGGTGATCTGTCTATCCTATCATGGAATATAGGCAAAGGTCTCGTTCGTAAACTCAATGATCCTGACTTTCTGGAAATTCTGTACAAACATGATATCGTGTCTTTCCGAATGTTGGATATCAACTAATGACGAGATAAATTTACCCGGGTATTGTGCTCATGTTTTCCCAAGATCAAATTGGCAAAGGAGGTGGTGTAGTTATTTTTTACAAAAGGGAATTTATACCAATGATTCAACTTGTTGAAAACATTCATGACTGTATAATCTGGTTAAAATTAAATGTAACATTAGAAGCCCATGTTCCTATGCTTCTGTTACTTTCCACCTGAAAACAGTGTGTTTTATCGCAATCGAAATATTGATCTTTTCCAAAATCTAGAGGATTCCATAAGTCGTTTTAAAATAAACGGAAATACGTTCGTCACTGGTGATCTCAACTCGCGTACAGGTACGAGACGCGATTTCATAGTACATGATGGTCTGAATATATCAGAAAGTGTAAACATTTATGAATATAATAGTGATGAAAATAACATAGAGCGCAGGAACATGGACAAACATGTAAATACTAACGGCAGGAAACTCTTAACATTGTGTAAACCAACTAGCATGCGTATTGTAAATGTGTGTCACTCAGGAGATACAGAAGGGAAATTCACATTTTTTTAGCAACAATGGCACTAGTTTGATTGATTATTTACTTGTTGATTGTAAATTTATTTCATGTGTTCAAACATTTTCTACTGGTGAGTTTAATACTTTGTCTGACCACTCGCCATTGTCATTTAGTCTGGATTGTAGTCATTTTAACGCAAGTAATGATGATAAATCTTGTTCGAATGATATAAATCATAACGAACCATGTACAGGGAAACGTTTCACAAGATGGAACAAGGAAAATTCTGATGAATTATCGAAGGGTCTAAATACTGTAACTGAACACCTTATGGATGCGTGTAACATGCCTTTTCACACTAGAGAAGACGTTGATAACTGCATCACGACCTTTTGTGACATTATTAATGGAGTAGTTTTACCAAATTGTGATGTAAAGACGGCAAAAGATAATGTAATCTATAATTCAGATAAGAATAAAAATAAAACAGACGATAAACCATGGTTCACTGAACAGTGTAAAGTGTAAACGTAGATATTTGGATTATAAAAGGGCTTTGTCTGAATTTAATAAACATCATTCGGCTGAAAATCATACTAATCTCGTAAGGAAAAAATCTCAGTATAAGAAACTAGAATCGAGATTAAAAAGACAATACAAGCATCACGAAGGTGATATGGTAGAGTATTTAAGAAAGTCAAACCCAAAAATGTTTTACAAATACTTTTCAAAGAGTCGAAATAGTAAACCAAAGTCAAATATAAATCTAGAAGGTTTTGTCGAACATTTCAAAAACATGGGAGAAAGTAATATTAACGAAACTGAGAATTCAAGTATGGTATCCGAAAATGTAGAGTCTGCTGTTTTCGAAGAACTAGATAAGCCAATTACAGAAGATGAAGTACATATTGCCATTCTTAAGCTGAAACGTGATAAAAGTTGTGGCGAAGATTTTATGTTTAATGAATTATTTTTTAGATTTTGAAGAAGTTTTACTTCCTTGAATTACAAAACTTTTTGGAAAATTGTTTGATTCCAGGATTTCCCCAGAAATGTGGTCACGTGGTTGTATAATTCCAATCTATAAAAAAGGTGATGTTAATGACACAGGTAATTAT
Source organism: Pecten maximus (assembly GCF_902652985.1). Taxonomy (NCBI): domain Eukaryota; kingdom Metazoa; phylum Mollusca; class Bivalvia; order Pectinida; family Pectinidae; genus Pecten; species Pecten maximus. Next base: position 51,593,433 of record NC_047018.1, on the reverse strand, counting down.
AGAGGTATAACTTTGGTCAGTTGTATAGGTAAATTATTTACATCTGTTCTTAATAGAAGACTTATGAAATGGGATAAAGACAATAATGTTATTTCTGACGCTCAATTCGGCTTCAAAGAGGGTTGTTCAACTATAGATGCAATATTTGCACTCTAGTCATTAATTAGTAGAACTTTAGAAAATAAGCGAAGATTATATTGTTGTTTTGTTGATTATAAAAAAGCCTTTGACCTCATAGATAGAAGCAGCTTATGGAGTAAGTTAATTAGACAAGGAAATCAAGGGAAGTTACTAAAGATAATAAAATCATTGTATGATAATGTCAAATATCGTGTAAAATATAATGGCCGCATTTCAGAGTATTTCCCTAACGGAATCGGTCTCTTTCAAGGGGAAATTTTATCGCCAATTTTGTATAGTCTTTTCGTAAATGATTGTGAAACCAACTTCATCAATGAAAACTGTCCATCTATTGAATTGGGTATGATATCTATAATAGTATTAATGTACGCCGATGACTCGGTTCTAATTGCAGAATCACCGAGCGCTTTGCAATCAATGCTCGATGCAATGTTTACATATAATGATAAATGGAAACTCAAACTTAATGTTCAGAAAACAAAATTTGTAATATTTCGGAATGGTGGACGCTTAAAAGAAGATGAGAAATGGTTTTATAATAAGGTAGAAATTGAAGTTGTGAACGAATTTATCTACATTGGTATGCTTTTTAACTATAATGGCAAATTTAATAAAACACAGCAACATGCCGCAGAAAAGGGGAGAAAAGCGTATTTCAGACTTATGAATAAAATGAAAAACCATTATCTTAATATAGAAACGATATGTTCAGTTTTTGATACCTACGTTACCAGTGTTTTAAGTTATGCTAGTGAAGTGTGGGGCTTTCAAAAAGCTACCGAGGTTGAAAAAGTACACTCATTGTTTTGTAAAAAAAAAGTCTAGGTGTTTCGAAAAGTACTAGTCACGATTTAGTTTATTTTGAATTAGGCAGAATACCTATGTATATAGTTAGAAAATTGAAAATTTTGAATTACTGGACTAAAATTAAAGATACTGATAACTGTGTGTTGAGAGCATGCTATGAACACAGGTTACTAAAATAATGATGAGTGGATGGTGAATATTAAACTAAAACTAGATAAACTAGGATTAGGGTATTTATGGAACAGCACTCTTGATAGTACAATTACTTACAAATTAATCGAAAGCAAATTCCAAGAAATTCATATTCAAGAACTGCTATGTAATATTCGAAATTCTCCAAAAGGTTATTTATATCAACATTTGATAGACAATTTTGGCTTGCAATTTTATTTAAGGAAACCTATTGATCACCGATGCAAGAAGTGCATATCAAAAATTAGATATCATCACATCAGCTAAATATAGAGAGTGGAAGATACAGGAATGTAACAAGAGAAAATAGGAGATGTACATTATGCAATAATATTGATATTGAGGATGAGTTCCATTTTATTTTAAAATGTTCTTTTTACATAGACTTACGTACTAAATATTTAAAACCATACTATTACCGTAGACCTAGCGTTTTTAAACTTATTCAACTCATGAGTGTGAAAAATGTCAAAGAGTTAAGTAATCTTGAAAAATTTATTCATTTTGCATATAAACGAAAGTCAGAAGCATTATAAGTAAATACTTGTTGTGTTCGTTTCAAATACCAGTATTGTTAACGTCTAGGCGGTAACAGTATAGTTAATGTCTAGGCGGTAACAGTATAGTTAATGTCTAGGCTGTAACAGTATAGTTAACTAGGCGGTCACAGTATAGTTAATGTCTAGGCGGTCACAGTATAGTTAACGTCTAGGCGGTCACAGTATAGTTAATGTCTAGGCGGTATAACAGTATAGTTAATGTCTAGGCGGTCACAGTATTGTTAATGTCTAGGCGGTAACAGTATAGTTAATGTCTAGGCGGTCACAGTATAGTTAACGTCTAGGCGGTCACAGTATAGTTAATGTCTAGGCGGTATAACAGTATAGTTAATGTCTAGGCGGTCACAGTATTGTTAATGTCTAGGCTGTAACAGTATTGTTAATGTCTAGGCGGTCACAGTATTGTTAATGTCTAGGCGGTAACAGTATAGTTAATGTCTAGGCGGTAACAGTATTGTTAATGTCTAGGCTGTAACAGTATAGTTAATGTCTAGGCGGTAACAGTATTGTTAATGTCTAGGCTGTAACAGTATAGTTAATGTCTAGGCTGTAACAGTATTGTTAATGTCTAGGCGGTCACAGTATTGTTAATGTCTAGGCGGTCACAGTATAGTTAATGTCTAGGCTGTAACAGTATAGTTAATGTCTAGGCGGTAACAGTATTGTTAATGTCTAGGCGGTAACAGTATTGTTAACTAGGCGGTCACAGTATAGTTAATGTCTAGGCGGTAACAGTATAGTTAATGTCTAGGCGGTCACAGTATAGTTAATGTCTAGGCGGTAACAGTATAGTTAATGTCTAGGCTGTAACAGTATAGTTAATGTCTAGGCGGTAACAGTATTGTTAATGTCTAGGCGGTCACAGTATTGTTAATGTCTAGGCGGTCACAGTATTGTTAATGTCTAGGCGGTAACAGTATAGTTAATGTCTAGGCGGTAACAGTATAGTTAATGTCTAGGCGGTCACAGTATAGTTAACAAGGCGGTAACAGTATTGTTAATGTCTAGGCTGTAACAGTATTGTTAATGTCTAGGCGGTCACAGTATTGTTAACAAGGCGGTCACAGTATTGTTAATGTCTAGGCGGTCACAGTATTGTTAATGTCTAGGCTGTAACAGTATAGTTAATGTCTAGGCGGTCACAGTATTGTTAACTAGGCGGTAACAGTATTGTTAATGTCTAGGCGGTCACAGTATTGTTAATGTCTAGGCTGTAACAGTATAGTTAATGTCTAGGCGGTCACAGTATTGTTAACAAGGCGGTCACAGTATTGTTAATGTCTAGGCTGTAACAGTATAGTTAATGTCTAGGCGGTCACAGTATAGTTAATGTCTAGGCGGTAACAGTATTGTTAACTACGCTGTAACAGTATAGTTAATGTCTAGGCGGTAACAGTATTGTTAATGTCTAGGCGGTAACAGTATAGTTAATGTCTAGGCGGTCACAGTATAGTTAATGTCTAGGCTGTAACAGTATAGTTAATGTCTAGGCGGTAACAGTATTGTTAATGTCTAGGCGGTAACAGTATTGTTAATGTCTAGGCGGTAACAGTATAGTTAATGTCTAGGCGGTCACAGTATAGTTAATGTCTAGGCTGTAACAGTATAGTTAATGTCTAGGCGGTAACAGTATTGTTAATGTCTAGGCGGTAACAGTATTGTTAATGTCTAGGCGGTAACAGTATAGTTAATGTCTAGGCGGTAACAGTATTGTTAATGTCTAGGCGGTCACAGTATTGTTAATGTCTAGGCGGTAACAGTATTGTTAATGTCTAGGCTGTAACAGTATTGTTAATGTCTAGGCAGTAACAGTATTGTTAATGTCTAGGCGGTAACAGTATTGTTAATGTCTAGGCTGTAACAGTATAGTTAACTAGGCTGTAACAGTATAGTTAACTAGGCGGTAACAGTATTGTTAATGTCTAGGCGGTAACAGTATTGTTAATGTCTAGGCTGTAACAGTATTGTTAATGTCTAGGCAGTAACAGTATTGTTAATGTCTAGGCGGTAACAGTATTGTTAATGTCTAGGCGGTAACAGTATAGTTAACTAGGCTGTAACAGTATAGTTAACTAGGCGGTAACAGTATTGTTAATGTCTAGGCGGTAACAGTATTGTTAATGTCTAGGCGGTAACAGTATTGTTAATGTCTAGGCGGTAACAGTATTGTTAATGTCTAGGCTGTAACAGTATAGTTAACTAGGCGGTAACAGTATTGTTAATGTCTAGGCGGTAACAGTATTGTTAACTAGGCGGTCACAGTATAGTTAATGTCTAGGCTGTAACAGTATAGTTAATGTCTAGGCTGTAACAGTATTGTTAATGTCTAGGCAGTAACAGTATTGTTAATGTCTAGGCGGTAACAGTATAGTTAATGTCTAGGCGGTAACAGTATAGTTAATGTCTAGGCGGTAACAGTATTGTTAACTAGGCTGTAACAGTATAGTTAATGTCTAGGCGGTAACAGTATAGTTAACTAGGCGGTAACAGTATAGTTAATGTCTAGGCGGTAACAGTATTGTTAATGTCTAGGCGGTCACAGTATAGTTAATGTCTAGGCGGTCACAGTATTGTTAATGTCTAGGCGGTCACAGTATAGTTAATGTCTAGGCGGTAACAGTATTGTTAATGTCTAGGCGGTCACAGTATAGTTAATGTCTAGGCGGTAACAGTATTGTTAATGTCTAGGCGGTCACAGTATTGTTAATGTCTAGGCGGTCACAGTATTGTTAATGTCTAGGCGGTAACAGTATAGTTAATGTCTAGGCGGTAACAGTATTGTTAATGTCTAGGCGGTCACAGTATAGTTAATGTCTAGGCGGTCACAGTATTGTTAATGTCTAGGCTGTAACAGTATAGTTAATGTCTAGGCGGTCACAGTATTGTTAACTAGGCGGTAACAGTATTGTTAATGTCTAGGCGGTCACAGTATTGTTAATGTCTAGGCTGTAACAGTATAGTTAATGTCTAGGCGGTCACAGTATTGTTAACAAGGCGGTCACAGTATTGTTAATGTCTAGGCTGTAACAGTATAGTTAATGTCTAGGCGGTCACAGTATAGTTAATGTCTAGGCGGTAACAGTATTGTTAACTAGGCTGTAACAGTATAGTTAATGTCTAGGCGGTAACAGTAATGTTAATGTCTAGGCGGTAACAGTATTGTTAATGTCTAGGCGGTAACAGTATTGTCAATGTCTAGGCGGTAACAGTATTGTTAATGTCTAGGCGGTAACAGTATTGTTAATGTCTAGGCGGTAACAGTATTGTTAATGTCTAGGCGGTAACAGTATAGTTAATGTCTAGGCGGTAACAGTATAGTTAATGTCTAGGCGGTAACAGTATTGTTAACTAGGCTGTAACAGTATAGTTAATGTCTAGGCGGTAACAGTATAGTTAACTAGGCGGTAACAGTATAGTTAATGTCTAGGCGGTAACAGTATTGTTAATGTCTAGGCGGTCACAGTATAGTTAATGTCTAGGCGGTAACAGTATTGTTAATGTCTAGGCGGTCACAGTATAGTTAATGTCTAGGCGGTAACAGTATTGTTAATGTCTAGGCGGTCACAGTATAGTTAATGTCTAGGCGGTAACAGTATTGTTAATGTCTAGGCGGTCACAGTATTGTTAATGTCTAGGCGGTAACAGTATAGTTAATGTCTAGGCGGTAACAGTATTGTTAATGTCTAGGCGGTCACAGTATAGTTAATGTCTAGGCGGTAACAGTATTGTTAATGTCTAGGCGGTCACAGTATAGTTAATGTCTAGGCGGTCACAGTATTGTTAACTAGGCGGTAACAGTATTGTTAATGTCTAGGCTGTAACAGTATAGTTAATGTCTAGGCGGTCACAGTATAGTTAATGTCTAGGCGGTCACAGTATTGTTAACTAGGCTGTAACAGTATTGTTAATGTCTAGGCTGTAACAGTATAGTTAATGTCTAGGCTGTAACAGTATTGTTAATGTCTAGGCGGTAACAGTATTGTTAACTAGGCGGTAACAGTATAGTTAACTAGGCTGTAACAGTATAGTTAATGTCTAGGCGGTCACAGTATTGTTAATGTCTAGGCTGTAACAGTATTGTTAATGTCTAGGCTGTAACAGTATAGTTAATGTCTAGGCTGTAACAGTATAGTTAATGTCTAGGCTGTAACAGTATTGTTAATGTCTAGGCGGTAACAGTATTGTTAACTAGGCGGTAACAGTATAGTTAACTAGGCTGTAACAGTATAGTTAATGTCTAGGCTGTCACAGTATAGTTAATGTCTAGGCGGTCACAGTATAGTTAATGTCTAGGCGGTAACAGTATAGTTAATGTCTAGGCGGTAACAGTATAGTTAACTAGGCGGTCACAGTATAGTTAATGTCTAGGCGGTAACAGTATTGTTAATGTCTAGGCGGTCACAGTATTGTTAATGTCTAGGCGGTAACAGTATTGTTAATGTCTAGGCTGTAACAGTATAGTTAATGTCTAGGCGGTCACAGTATAGTTAATGTCTAGGCGGTAACAGTATAGTTAATGTCTAGGCGGTCACAGTATTGTTAATGTCTAGGCGGTAACAGTATTGTTAATGTCTAGGCTGTAACAGTATAGTTAATGTCTAGGCGGTCACAGTATTGTTAATGTCTAGGCGGTAACAGTATTGTTAATGTCTAGGCGGTCACAGTATTGTTAATGTCTAGGCTGTAACAGTATTGTTAATGTCTAGGCTGTAACAGTATAGTTAATGTCTAGGCTGTAACAGTATAGTTAATGTCTAGGCGGTAACAGTATTGTTAATGTCTAGGCGGTCACAGTATTGTTAATGTCTAGGCTGTAACAGTATTGTTAATGTCTAGGCTGTAACAGTATAGTTAATGTCTAGGCTGTAACAGTATAGTTAATGTCTAGGCGGTCACAGTATAGTTAATGTCTAGGCGGTAACAGTATAGTTAATGTCTAGGCGGTCACAGTATTGTTAATGTCTAGGCGGTAACAGTATTGTTAATGTCTAGGCTGTAACAGTATAGTTAATGTCTAGGCGGTCACAGTATTGTTAATGTCTAGGCGGTCACAGTATTGTTAATGTCTAGGCGGTCACAGTTTTGTTAATGTCTAGGCGGTCACAGTATAGTTAATGTCTAGGCTGTAACAGTATAGTTAACGTCTAGGCGGTCACAGTATTGTTAATGTCTAGGCTGTAACAGTATAGTTAATGTCTAGGCGGTCACGGTATTGTTAATGTCTAGGCTGTAACAGTATAGTTAATGTCTAGGCGGTCACAGTATTGTTAATGTCTAGGCTGTAACAGTATAGTTAACGTCTAGGCGGTCACAGTATTGTTAATGTCTAGGCGGTAACAGTATAGTTAATGTCTAGGCGGTCACAGTATTGTTAACTAGTCTGTAACAGTATAGTTAATGTCTAGGCTGTAACAGTATAGTTAATGTCTAGGCGGTAACAGTATTGTCAATGTCTAGGCGGTAACAGTATTGTTAACTAGGCGGTAACAGTATAGTTAATGTCTAGGCGGTAACAGTATTGTTAATGTCTAGGCGGTAACAGTATTGTTAATGTCTAGGCGGTAACAGTATAGTTAATGTCTAGGCGGTAACAGTATAGTTAACTAGGCGGTAACAGTATAGTTAATGTCTAGGCGGTCACAGTATAGTTAATGTCTAGGCGGTAACAGTATAGTTAACTAGGCTGTAACAGTATTGTTAATGTCTAGGCGGTAACAGTATTGTTAATGTCTAGGCTGTCACAGTATAGTTAATGTCTAGGCGGTAACAGTATAGTTAATGTCTAGGCGGTCACAGTATAGTTAATGTCTAGGCGGTAACAGTATTGTTAACTAGTCTGTAACAGTATAGTTAATGTCTAGGCGGTCACAGTATTGTTAATGTCTAGGCGGTAACAGTATAGTTAATGTCTAGGCGGTCACAGTATTGTTAATGTCTAGGCTGTAACAGTATTGTTAATGTCTAGGCTGTAACAGTATAGTTAATGTCTAGGCGGTCACAGTATTGTTAATGTCTAGGCGGTAACAGTATTGTTAATGTCTAGGCGGTCACAGTATAGTTAATGTCTAGGCGGTAACAGTATAGTTAATGTCTAGGCTGTAACAGTATTGTTAATGTCTAGGCGGTAACAGTATTGTTAATGTCTAGGCGGTAACAGTATAGTTAATGTCTAGGCGGTCACAGTATTGTTAATGTCTAGGCGGTAACAGTATAGTTAATGTCTAGGCTGTAACAGTATAGTTAATGTCTAGGCGGTAACAGTATAGTTAATGTCTAGGCTGTAACAGTATAGTTAATGTCTAGGCGGTAACAGTATTGTTAACTAGGCGGTAACAGTATAGTTAATGTCTAGGCTGTAACAGTATAGTTAACTAGGCGGTAACAGTATTGTTAATGTCTAGGCTGTAACAGTATAGTTAACTAGGCGGTAACAGTATTGTTAATGTCTAGGCTGTAACAGTATAGTTAACTAGGCGGTCACAGTATTGTTAATGTCTAGGCGGTCACAGTATAGTTAATGTCTAGGCGGTAACAGTATAGTTAACGTCTAGGCGGTCACAGTATTGTTAATGTCTAGGCTGTAACAGTATAGTTAATGTCTAGGCGGTAACAGTATAGTTAACGTCTAGGCGGTCACAGTATTGTTAATGTCTAGGCGGTAACAGTATAGTTAATGTCTAGGCGGTAACAGTATTGTTAATGTCTAGGCGGTCACAGTATTGTTAATGTCTAGGCGGTCACAGTATTGTTAATGTCTAGGCGGTAACAGTATTGTTAATGTCTAGGCTGTAACAGTATTGTTAATGTCTGGGCGGTCACAGTATTGTTAACTAGGCGGTCACAGTATAGTTAATGTCTAGGCGGTAACAGTATTGTTAATGTCTAGGCGGTAACAGTATTGTTAATGTCTAGGCGGTAACAGTATTGTTAACTAGGCGGTAACAGTATTGTTAATGTCTAGGCGGTAACAGTATTGTTAATGTCTAGGCTGTAACAGTATAGTTAATGTCTAGGCGGTCACAGTATTGTTAATGTCTAGGCGGTAACAGTATTGTTAACTAGGCGGTCACAGTATAGTTAATGTCTAGGCGGTAACAGTATTGTTAATGTCTAGGCGGTCACAGTATTGTTAATGTCTAGGCGGTAACAGTATTGTTAATGTCTAGGCGGTCACAGTATAGTTAATGTCTAGGCGGTAACAGTATAGTTAACTAGGCGGTAACAGTATAGTTAATGTCTAGGCGGTAACAGTATTGTTAATGTCTAGGCGGTAACAGTATAGTTAATGTCTAGGCGGTCACAGTATTGTTAATGTCTAGGCTGTAACAGTATTGTTAATGTCTAGGCGGTAACAGTATAGTTAACTAGGCGGTCACAGTATTGTTAATGTCTAGGCTGTAACAGTATAGTTAATGTCTAGGCGGTAACAGTATAGTTAATGTCTAGGCGGTCACAGTATTGTTAATGTCTAGGCGGTAACAGTATTGTTAATGTCTAGGCGGTAACAGTATTGTTAATGTCTAGGCGGTAACAGTATTGTTAATGTCTAGGCGGTAACAGTATTGTTAATGTCTAGGCGGTCACAGTATTGTTAATGTCTAGGCGGTCACAGTATAGTTAATGTCTAGGTGGTCACAGTATTGTTAATGTCTAGGCGGTAACAGTATTGTTAATGTCTAGGCGGTAACAGTATAGTTAATGTCTAGGCGGTAACAGTATAGTTAACTAGGCTGTAACAGTATAGTTAATGTCTAGGCGGTAACAGTATAGTTAATGTCTAGGCGGTAACAGTATAGTTAACTAGGCTGTAACAGTATAGTTAACGTCTAGGCGGTAACAGTATTGTTAATGTCTAGGCGGTAATAGTATTGTTAATGTCTAGGCGGTAACAGTATTGTTAATGTCTAGGCGGTAACAGTATAGTTAATGTCTAGGCGGTAACAGTATTGTTAATGTCTAGGCGGTCACAGTATAGTTAATGTCTAGGCGGTAACAGTATTGTTAATGTCTAGGCTGTAACAGTATAGTTAATGTCTAGGCGGTCACAGTATTGTTAATGTCTAGGCGGTAACAGTATTGTTAATGTCTAGGCGGTCACAGTATAGTTAATGTCTAGGCGGTAACAGTATTGTTAATGTCTAGGCGGTAACAGTATAGTTAATGTCTAGGCGGTAACAGTATTGTTAATGTCTAGGCGGTAACAGTATAGTTAATGTCTAGGCGGTAACAGTATTGTTAATGTCTAGGCGGTCACAGTATAGTTAATGTCTAGGCGGTAACAGTATAGTTAACTAGGCGGTAACAGTATAGTTAATGTCTAGGCTGTAACAGTATTGTTAATGTCTAGGCTGTAACAGTATAGTTAATGTCTAGGCGGTCACAGTATTGTTAATGTCTAGGCGGTAACAGTATTGTTAATGTCTAGGCGGTCACAGTATAGTTAATGTCTAGGCGGTAACAGTATAGTTAATGTCTAGGCGGTAACAGTATAGTTAACTAGGCGGTAACAGTATTGTTAATGTCTAGGCGGTAACAGTATTGTTAATGTCTAGGCGGTCACAGTATAGTTAATGTCTAGGCGGTCACAATATTGTTAATGTCTAGGCTGTAACAGTATTGTTAATGTCTAGGCGGTCACAGTATAGTTAATGTCTAGGCGGTCACAGTATAGTTAATGTCTAGGCGGTCACAGTATTGTTAATGTCTAGGCGGTCACAGTATTGTTAATGTCTAGGCGGTCACAGTATAGTTAATGTCTAGGCGGTCACAGTATAGTTAATGTCTAGGCGGTCACAGTATTGTTAATGTCTAGGCGGTAACAGTATAGTTAACTAGGCGGTCACAGTATAGTTAATGTCTAGGCGGTCACAGTATAGTTAATGTCTAGGCGGTAACAGTATAGTTAACGTCTAGGCGGTCACAGTATTGTTAATGTCTAGGCGGTAACAGTATTGTTAATGTCTAGGCGGTCACAGTATTGTTAATGTCTAGGCGGTAACAGTATTGTTAATGTCTAGGCGGTCACAGTATAGTTAATGTCTAGGCGGTCACAGTATTGTTAACTAGGCGGTCACAGTATAGTTAATGTCTAGGCGGTCACAGTATTGTTAACTAGGCTGTAACAGTATTGTTAACTAGGCGGTAACAGTATTGTTAATGTCTAGGCTGTAACAGTATAGTTAATGTCTAGGCTGTAACAGTATTGTTAATGTCTAGGCGGTCACAGTATAGTTAATGTCTAGGCGGTAACAGTATTGTTAATGTCTAGGCGGTCACAGTATTGTTAACTAGGCGGTCACAGTATTGTTAATGTCTAGGCGGTCACAGTATTGTTAATGTCTAGGCGGTAACAGTATAGTTAATGTCTAGGCGGTCACAGTATTGTTAACTAGGCGGTCACAGTATTGTTAATGTCTAGGCGGTCACAGTATTGTTAATGTCTAGGCGGTCACAGTATTGTTAATGTCTAGGCGGTCACAGTATTGTTAACTAGGCGGTCACAGTATTGTTAATGTCTAGGCGGTAACAGTATTGTTAATGTCTAGGCGGTCACAGTATTGTTAACTAGGCGGTAACAGTATTGTTAATGTCTAGGCGGTCACAGTATAGTTAATGTCTAGGCGGTAACAGTATTGTTAATGTCTAGGCGGTCACAGTATTGTTAACTAGGCGGTAACAGTATTGTTAATGTCTAGGCGGTCACAGTATTGTTAATGTCTAGGCGGTAACAGTATAGTTAATGTCTAGGCGGTAACAGTATAGTTAATGTCTAGGCGGTCACAGTATAGTTAATGTCTAGGCGGTCACAGTATTGTTAATGTCTAGGCGGTCACAGTATTGTTAATGTCTAGGCGGTAACAGTATAGTTAATGTCTAGGCTGTAACAGTATAGTTAACTAGGCGGTCACAGTATAGTTAATGTCTAGGCGGTAACAGTATAGTTAATGTCTAGGCGGTCACAGTATAGTTAATGTCTAGGCGGTAACAGTATAGTTAATGTCTAGGCGGTCACAGTATTGTTAATGTCTAGGCGGTAACAGTATAGTTAACTAGGCGGTCACAGTATAGTTAATGTCTAGGCTGTAACAGTATTGTTAATGTCTAGGCGGTCACAGTATAGTTAATGTCTAGGCTGTAACAGTATAGTTAATGTCTAGGTGGTCACAGTATAGTTAACGTCTAGGCGGTAACAGTATAGTTAATGTCTAGGCTGTAACAGTATAGTTAATGTCTAGGCGGTAACAGTATAGTTAATGTCTAGGCTGTAACAGTATAGTTAATGTCTAGGCTGTAACAGTATAGTTAATGTCTAGGCGGTCACAGTATAGTTAATGTCTAGGCGGTCACAGTATAGTTAATGTCTAGGCGGTAACAGTATAGTTAACTAGGCGGTAACAGTATTGTTAATGTCTAGGCGGTAACAGTATAGTTAACTAGGCTGTAACAGTATAGTTAATGTCTAGGCGGTCACAGTATAGTTAATGTCTAGGCGGTAACAGTATTGTTAATGTCTAGGCGGTAACAGTATAGTTAACTAGGCGGTAACAGTATTGTTAATGTCTAGGCGGTCACAGTATAGTTAATGTCTAGGCGGTAACAGTATTGTTAACTAGCCGGTAACAGTATTGTTAATGTCTAGGCGGTCACAGTATAGTTAACTAGGCGGTAACAGTATTGTTAACTAGGCGGTTACAGTATAGTTAATGTCTAGGCGGTAACAGTATTGTTAACTAGGCGGTAACAGTATAGTTAACTAGGCGGTAACAGTATTGTTAACTAGGCGGTAACAGTATAGTTAATGTCTAGGCGGTCACAGTATAGTTAACTAGGCGGTAACAGTATTGTTAACTAGGCGGTAACAGTATTGTTAACTAGGCTGTAACAGTATTGTTAATTTCTAGGCGGTAACAGTATTGTCAATGTCTGCTGCGGTGGTAAAGAGATGAGGCATATTTTATTGTGTAATGTAAGTAATGTAACAATACTTCATTCTTGAAAAAAAGAAGACTTTTCTGGCTTTTGCAAATCCTTGTCTTTTTAACTACCGGAGGGGAAATGACTTTGCCGTGTACAAAAACACAACAGCGTACACTTTAGAGGGATATTAAACTGCTGTAGGTTCATTGGCAACGCTCATTGAGGACTTGTTAGAACCAGAGACCCACCACGTGCACCAGACATAAACATCGGTATTTTGGAATGTTAGACTGGAGTTGTGCATTACGGAATTTTCCATTTCTGTGATAATTTATGAATGAAATTCCTGGGGTATCTTAGACGATTCAACAACAGCTGAATTGTTTTGGCGGACTGGTCGGTATGATCGGCCACTGGTGTTACACTGTACGGGTGTAATGTACTTTATTCCACTATTTTATATATAGATGTTGATATAATGGTTTCCCGTTGAATATAACAGCAAAGCACGATGGGAAAATGTCTGTGTATCCGGTCACACTCGTGTTATTTATGTTGTATTCAATAGGAAACTATTCAGTTTTATTTCAATTTCCTTTATTAAAGACGATCAAAGGAAAACAGATCCATGCGTCGAAACAGTGCTGGAATAAGAAGCCTATTAATCTACGACGCCAAATCCCTATGACATTTCGCTTGACAACAATATGAAGCCATTTTGAATTGGCTGCTTATCGCAATATAAAAGTGTTCTGCTACTACCTGTTATGTTTTACTTCCATAACTGTGTTTTAATGAGTGTTTCATTAAAACCAACGTATACTGTACAAGTGCAGCAAAATAACCACCTTTCGTCTGAACCAAAGAAATTGCTGATTTCAATGCAGTGAACAGAATGTTCGGTCCTGATTGGTCAAAAACGAAAAGATATATATTACCTCAGTCGTAGTAGAAGATTTTTACGTTATCACTGTGATTGATATAATCTTTTACCCAGTAGGTCATTCCTGTTAAAATGTAATACTAACATTTTATGTAGTTATTGTTTGCACTTTTGTCTTAAGTTTTTCAAAAGTTTTCTATATGCATGAACTTATTTCACATATATAGGTATATCCCTTTGGTTCACCAACTATTGTCAACGGCTGGTTCTGACATGTGAACTTCCGGTAGAATGTCCCTTATAAACACTGGACCTATATAGACAATTTTCTTTATTGAGATCAATATGAACCAGTCAATACATAGGTATAGTTGTCTACGGGTGATGTTGCACGTCATATAATAGTACTAATGGTGTCTCCAGTCAGATGGTCATTATGTTGGTTGGTTACCAATATGACTGCCAGCTAGAAAACCTTAGTGAACGACGATATTTCTAATAAGTAACACAACTGATGTTTACATCATATCTGTTCAGATTTACTGATATTAAGATCTTATCAGAAGAGTTAACAAAAATCTTATCAGAAGAGTTACCAAAGATCTTATCAGAACAGGTAACAAAGATCTTATCAGAACAGTTACCAAAGATCTTATCAGAACAGGTACCAAAGATCTTATCAGAACAGGTAACAAAGATCTTATCAGAACAGGTACCAAAGATCTTATCAGAACAGGTAACAAAGATCTTATCAGAACAGGTAACAAAGATCTTATCAGAACAGGTAACAAAGATCTTATCAGAACAGGTAACAAAGATATTATCAGAACAGGTAACAAAGATCTTATCAGAAGAGTTACCAAAGATCTTATCAGAACAGGTAACAAAGATATTATCAGAACAGGTAACAAAGATCTTATCAGAACAGTTAACAAAGATCTTATCAGAACAGTTAACAAAGATCTTATCAGAACAGTTAACAAAGATCTTATCAGAAGAGTTACCAAAGATCTTATCAGAACAGGTAACAAAGATCTTATCAGAACAGGTAACAAAGATCTTATCAGAACAGGTAACAAAGATCTTATCAGAACAGGTAACAAAGATCTTATCAGAACAGGTAACAAAGATCTTATCAGAACAGTTAACAAAGATCTTATCAGAACAGGTAACACAAATCTTATCAGAACAGTTAACAAAAATCTTATCAGAACAGTTAACAAAGATCTTATCAGAAGAGTTACCAAAGATCTTATCAGAACAGGTAACAAAGATCTTATCAGAACAGGTAACAAAGATCTTATCAGAACAGGTAACAAAGATCTTATCAGAACAGGTAACACAAATCTTATCAGAACAGTTAACAAAGATCTTATCAGAACAGGTAACAAAGATCTTATCAGAACAGGTAACAAAGATCTTATCAGAACAGTTAACAAAGCCTTTATCAGAACAGTTAACAAAGCCTTTATCAGAACAGTTAACAAAGCCTTTATCAGAACAGTTAACAAAGCCTTTATCAGAACAGTTAACAAAGCCTTTATCAGAACAGTTAACAAAGCCTTTATCAGAACAGTTAACAAAGACTTTATTAGAACAGTTAACAAAGACTTTATTAGAACAGTTAACAAAGCCTTTATCAGAACAGTTAACACAGGCTTTATTAGAACAGTTAACAAAGCCTTTATCAGAACAGTTAACAAAGCCTTTATCAGAACAGTTAACAAAGCCTTTATCGGAACAGTTAACAAAGACTTTATTAGAACAGTTAACAAAGCCTTTATCAGAACAGTTAACAAAGCCTTTATCAGAACAGTTAACAAAGCCTTTATCAGAACAGTTAACAAAGCCTTTATCAGAACAGTTAACAAAGCCTTTATCAGAACAGTTAACAAAGCCTTTATCAGAACAGTTAACAAAGCCTTTATCAGAACAGTTAACACAGGCTTTATCAGAACAGTTAACAAAGCCTTTATCAGAACAGTTAACACAGGCTTTATCAGAACAGTTAACAAAGCCTTTATCAGAACAGTTAACAAAGCCTTTATCAGAACAGTTAACAAAGCCTTTATCAGAACAGTTAACACAGGCTTTATCAGAACAGTTAACAAAGCCTTTATCAGAACAGTTAACACAGGCTTTATCAGAACAGTTAACAAAGCCTTTATCAGAACAGTTAGCAAAGACTTTATCAGAACAGTTAACAAAGCCTTTATCAGAACAGTTAACAAAGCCTTTATCAGAACAGTTAACAAAGCCTTTATCAGAACAGTTAACAAAGCCTTTATCAGAACAGTTAACAAAGCCTTTATCAGAACAGTTAACAAAGCCTTTATCAGAACAGTTAACAAAGCCTTTATCAGAACAGTTAACAAAGCCTTTATCAGAACAGTTAACACAGACTTTATCAGAACAGTTAACACAGACTTTATCAGAACAGTTAACAAAGCCTTTATCAGAACAGTTAACACAGGCTTTATCAGAACAGTTAACAAAGCCTTTATCAGAACAGTTAACAAAGCCTTTATCAGAAAGACCTTATTAAAACAGGAAACAAAGATTTTCGGTTTCATCTACAGATAAACATGTATTCATGATGTGATGTCTTTGAATACTTCATTGATCATACCGATCGGATCTGCTCTTGAGCTCAATGACACTACAGACCAACATGAGCAGCTTGATTGTTTCCATTGCCCAATTTATCATTTTTAGATAATAACATCCTTCACGAACATACAGTGTGTTATGTTCCACACCAACATACAGTGTGTTATGTTCCACACCAACATACAGTGTGATATGTTCCACACCAACATAGAGTGTGGTATGTTCCACACCAACATACAGTGTGGTATGTTCCACACCAACATACAGTGTGTTATGTTCCACACCAACATACAGTATGTAATGTTCCACACCAACATACAGTGTGATATGTTCCACACCAACATACAGTGTGTTATGTTCCACACCAACATACAGTGTGTTATGTTCCACACCAACATAGAGTGTGGTATGTTCCACACCAACATAGAGTGTGATATGTTCCACACCAACATACAGTGTGTTATGTTCCACACCAACATACAGTGTGATATGTTCCACACCAACATACAGTGTGTTATGTTCCACACCAACATACAGTGTGTTATGTTCCACACCAACATACAGTGTGGTATGTTCCACACCAACATACAGTGTGATATGTTACACACCAACATACAGTGTGTTATGTTCCACACCAACATACAGTGTGTTATGTTCCACACCAACATACAGTGTGTTATGTTCCACACCAACATACAGTGTGTTATGTTACACACCAACATACAGTGTGTTATATTCCACACCAACATACAGTGTGGTATGTTCCACACCAACATACAGTGTGTTATGTTCCACACCAACATACAGTGTGTTATGTTCCACACCAACATACAGTGTGTTATGTTCCACACCAACATACAGTGTGTTATGTTCCACACCAACATACAGTGTGTTATGTTCCACACCAAAATACAGTGTGTTATGTTCCACACCAACATACAGTGTGGTATGTTCCACACCAACATAGAGTGTGGTATGTTCCACACCAACATACAGTGTGGTATGTTCCACACCAACATACAGTGTGTTATGTTCCACACCAACATACAGTGTGTTATGTTCCACACCAACATACAGTGTGATATGTTCCACACCAACATACAGTGTGTTATGTTCCACACCAACATACAGTGTGTTATGTTCCACACCAGCATAGAGTGTGGTATGTTCCACACCAACATAGAGTGTGATATGTTCCACACCAACATACAGTGTGTTATGTTCCACGCCAACATACAGTGTGATATGTTCCACACCAACATACAGTGTGTTATGTTCCACACCAACATACAGTGTGTTATGTTCCACACCAACATAGAGTGTGGTATGTTCCACACCAACATACAGTGTGATATGTTCCACACCAACATACAGTGTGTTATGTTCCACACCAACATACAGTGTGTTATGTTCCACACCAACATACAGTGTGTTATGTTCCACACCAACATACAGTGTGTTATGTTCCACACCAACATACAGTGTGTTATATTCCACACCAACATACAGTGTGGTATGTTCCACACCAACATACAGTGTGTTATGTTCCACACCAACATACAGTGTGTTATGTTCCACACCAACATACAGTGTGTTATGTTCCACACCAACATACAGTGTGTTATGTTCCACACCAACATAGAGTGTGGTATGTTCCACACCAACATACAGTGTGGTATGTTCCACACCAACATACAGTGTGTTATGTTCCACACCAACATACAGTGTGTCATGTTCCACACCAACATACAGTGTGTTATGTTCCACACCAACATACAGTGTGTTATGTTCCACACCAACATAGAGTGTGGTATGTTCCACACCAACATAGAGTGTGATATGTTCCACACCAACATACAGTGTGTTATGTTCCACACCAACATAGAGTGTGGTATGTTCCACACCAACATACAGTGTGATATGTTCCACACCAACATACAGTGTGTTATGTTCCACACCAACATACAGTGTGTTATGTTCCACACCAACATACAGTGTGTTATGTTCCACACCAACATACAGTGTGTTATGTTCCACACCAACATACAGTGTGTTATATTCCACACCAACATACAGTGTGGTATGTTCCACACCAACATACAGTGTGTTATGTTCCACACCAACATACAGTGTGTTATGTTCCACACCAACATACAGTGTGTTATGTTCCACACCAACATACAGTGTGTTATGTTCCACACCAACATACAGTGTGTTATGTTCCACACCAACATACAGTGTGGTATGTTCCACACCAACATACAGTGTGTTATGTTCCACACCAACATACAGTGTGATATGTTCCACACCAACATACAGTGTGTTATGTTCCACACCAACATACAGTGTGTTATGTTCCACACCAACATACAGTGTGTTATGCTCCATGTTATTCGTTCCGTGGCAGATGTCGACTGCGGTGAGGAAAAAATAACCAAAAAAAACAAAAAACAAAAAACCACGAGGATTGGAGAGATGCGGGGTATGTGAAGATCACAGGAATTTTTTATGATCTTATTTGGAAATATTCTATTTGGTTGTGTGATAGGAAGTCAGACATGTTTGGTGATTGTTGATATGAACTCATACGTGTTCGGAACTTGTTCATATAACTATAGTGGTTCTGTTGACACCAAACCTTTTGAGAATATGATGTAATGTAGGCTTGCATAGAGGTGTCGTCGATGAAACAAGATACGTTTATCCTTTCGAAACACATGGTCCTATTATCATAGTACTGTCAGGGGTCACCAAGCAGATGTACATTTTATTCTTATTTTTGGTTTAGATTTAAAGATACGATGCCGTTTTGCAAATCGTTTTTTTTTTTTTTTTTTTTTTTTTCGTAATGCCAACTTTTCGAAACCTTGCAATGGGTATGGAGTGGTATAGGATTTTTACAAAACTTGTTTTGGACAATCTGAATCTTCGCAAACATCTTATATATGTCCTAGATAAACTCACACAAGTGAGATATTCTTAATCGAACACAACTCGGATAACATGTTTGTAATCGAACATACCTCGGATAACATGTTTGAAATCGAACACGCCTCAGATAACATGTTTGTAATCGAATACACTTCAGATAACATGTTTGTAATCGAACACACCTCAGATATTATGTTTGTAATCGAACACACCTAAGATAACATGTGTGTAATCGAACACACCACAGATAACATGTTTGTAATCGAACACACCTCAGATAACATGTTTGAAATCGAACACACCTCAGATAACATGTTTGTAATCGAACACACCTAAGATAACATGTGTGTAATCAAACACACCTCAGATAACATGTTTGTAATCGAACACACCTAAGATAACATGTGTGTAATCGAACACACCACAGATAACATGTTTGTAATCGAACACACCTCAGATAACATGTTTGTAATCGAACACACCTCAGATAACATGTTTGTAATCGAACACACCTAAGATAACATGTGTGTAATCAAACACACCTCAGATAACATGTTTGTAATCGAACACATCTAAGATAACATGTTTGTTATCGAACACACCACAGATAACGTGTGTAATCAAACACACCTCAGATAACATGTTTGTAATCAAACACACCTCAGATAACACGTTTGTAATCAAACACACCTCAGATAACATGTTTGTAATCGAACACACCACAGATAACATGTGTGTAATCAAACACACCTCAGATAACACGTTTGTAATCAAACACACCTAAGATAACATGTGTGTAATCAAACACACCTCAGATAACATGTTTGTAATCAAACACACCTCAGATAACATGTTTGTTATCGAACACACCACAGATAACACGTTTGTTTAGTTTGGACCTGATGGCGAAGCTCAGTACATATCTTTTTATTATTTGAGTTTCCGACGTGCAGTAGTATCCCGCTGGCAATATGGCGCACGATCGATATCACAATGTGGATATTGTTTACATATTTACAGTTGTGCTATCATTAATTGATACACCCATCCATGTCATCGCTACCAGCTGTGTGGTCCCTTATCAAATGTCCATCTAACTGGGATAACTTAACTAAATAGTGATATGTTCGTGTGAGTTTTTGTTATTTATCAACCAATCTTTTACATCGAACT
The DNA here is from genome assembly GCF_902652985.1 of Pecten maximus. Classification (NCBI taxonomy): domain Eukaryota; kingdom Metazoa; phylum Mollusca; class Bivalvia; order Pectinida; family Pectinidae; genus Pecten; species Pecten maximus. Next base: position 51,573,219 of record NC_047018.1, on the reverse strand, counting down.
TTACAGTCTGAAAATAAGCCCAGAGAATGACCACCATGCCCAGTATATCTAACATTGTACTACATTTCCCCGGTGAAATAAAAGAAATTATCAAGTTGATGATATAAGAATCTGAAGCGAAGGTAGAATTAGTAATAATTTGTTGTGATTCTATACGTTTCAAATGCTGATAAATTACACATTTGACAACAGTTATGGAAACATAGCTTACATGGTAAATGCAGAAAATGATGGCATTACATTGAGCAGCCTTTTCAAAGTGGCGTCGCCATGTTTTCAGACGTAACGTCATAGGGATATGACGTCACATTTTATTCAACTGATCCCCGTGTCATCTTTTGACGAATAGATTATTTGAGCCATAGAATCTTTGACACATCGATTTTGTTATCTTTTTAAATCTTTAAACACCAAAAGAAGAAAAACTTGAATGGTTTCCTGTTAAATATAACTTATATTTCACTCGTATGAACCAATACATTGATATTCTGTCATACTCGTAAAACATGTTATATTCTATGGGAACCGATACTATGTCATACGAGACGTGCCCTCGTGTCACTTTGAGAGTACGACCTGTGCCCTCTCGTGTCACTTTGAGGGTACGACCTGTGCCCTCTCGTGTCACATTGAGAGTACGACCTGTGCCCTCTGGTGTCACTGAGAGTACGACCTGTGCCCTCTCGTGTTACTTTGAGAGTACGACATGTGCCCTCTCGTGTCACTTTGAGGGTACGACCTGTGCCCTCTCGTGTCACTTTGATAGTACGACCTGTGTCCTCTCATGATATTGTAAGGGTACGACCTGTGCCCTCTCGTGTCACTTTGAGGGTACGACCTGTGCCCTCTCGTGTTACTTTGAGGGTACGACATGTGCCCTCTTGTGTCACTTTGGGCGTACGACCTGTGCCCTCTCGTGTCACTGAGAGTACGACCTGTGCCCTCTCGTGTTACTTTGAGGGTACGACCTGTGCCCTCTCGTGTCACTTTGAGGGTACGACCTGTGCCCTCTCGTGTTACTTTGAGGGTACGACCTGTGCCCTCTCGTGTCACTTTGATAGTACGACCTGTGCCCTATAGTGTCACTTTGATAGTACGACCTGTGCCCTATAGTGTCACTTTGAGAGTACGACCTGCGCCCTCTCGTGTCACTTTGATAGTACGACCTGTGCCCTCTCGTGTCACTTTGAGGGTACGACCTGTGCCCTCTCGTGTTACTTTGATAGTACGACCTGTGCCCTCTCGTGTCACTTTGAGGGTACGACCTATGCCCTCTCGTGTCACTTTGAGGGTACGACCTGTGCCCTATAGTGTCACTTTGAGAGTACGACCTGCGCCCTCTCGTGTCACTTTGAGAGTACGACGTGTGCCCTCTCGTGTCACTTTGAGGGTACGACCTGTGCCCTCTCGTGTCACTTTGAGAGTACGACCTGTGCCCTCTCGTGTCACTTTGAGAGTACGACATGTGCCCTCTCGTGTCACTTTGAGGGTACGACCTATGCCCTCTCGTGTCACTTTGAGGGTACGACCTGTGCCCTCTCGTGTCAATTTGAGGGTACGAACTGTGCCCTCTCGTGTCACTTTGAGGGTACGACCTGTGCCCCCTCGTGTCACTTTGAGGGTACGACCTGTGCCCCTCGTGTCACTTTGATAGTACGACCTGTGCCCCCTCGTGTCACTTTGATAGTACGACCTGTGCCCTCTCGTGTCACTTTGATAGTACGACCTGTGCCATTTCGTGTCACTTTGCTAGCGTTTGTTAAGCTTAGATACTGTAGGAAATAAAACCTTCAGGTTTATTTTTTTCAATTCCGAAAGACTTATCAATACTTATTTTCAGCAGCCTTTTTCACCTTGTCGGTTACATATATTTAATGAGAGCGAATTACGTCCATGGTGTGTTTATAACGATTGTCACCTGATCGGTGAACCTGACAACGATATTGTTTTGGTTTGCCTAGTTGCCCTATGACCGGTCGATTTAAATAGACATTTCCATCCGCTGCAACGAATTCCTGTGGATCTGATACACACCAATCGTGCATGTGATGGCAGATATTAAGTATTACAGGATTTCCATCCGATGGCCAGCTATAACAGGCCGCGGTCTTTGAACACTAGTATCCTCCCTGCTGATCTTGTTCTAGTTGTATCATGTCCGCCAGGCCCACGCACATGTAACAATTCCTTTGATGAAACAAAACTGAATTCCGATATCATAGAACCTAATCTGATTGAATTCTACAAAAACTATCATTTGTTTCCCGTTTTCACAAAATATGGAAACGCATAATGATGGCAGACAAAGACAGCGACACAGGGTCGTTATTGTGGTAGGATTAAAAAGAAATCCACTAAATGCGATTAAAATGGTCAGTGGGGTGATCTGTAGTCTTAACATAGGTACACTACCCCTTTAATAGTACGGCCAAAGTCAAATACTCGAGCTATGATGGTGTATAAATGTGTATGTATTGGCTTTACGAGTAACCACACGTGTACACATGTACCTTTACTGAATCTACAAATAGTTACACGTGTACACATGTACCTTTACTGAATCTACAAATAGTTACACGTGTACACATGTACCTGTAATAAATCTACAAATGGTGACAGGTATACATATGTACCTGTAATAAATCTACAAATAGTTACACGTATACCCATGTACCTGTAATAAATCTACAAATGGTGACAGGTGTACACATGTACCTGTACTGAATCAAAACATCATTCAATTAACCATTGAGATTAATTAATGTCAATTTCAAGTCAATTCGCAATAAACATCTACTGGAAAATGTCCTTGACAGTACTAGGCCCGACATTGTGATTGGAACCGAGACATGACTCAATCCAAGCATAAAAACTGCTTAAACTTTTCATCCATGTTATAAAGTTTTTAGGAATGACAGGGACAAAACTGAAATTGCAAAACTGGTGGGGGAGTTATTATTGCCATAAAAGAACATTTCATCTGTGACGAAGTACAAGAACTAACCCCTAAAAAGTGCAGCGAAAATCATCTGGGCCACATTAAACATATCTGGTAGCAAAACATTACACATCTGCTCCTTTCACCCAAAACATCAGATGAGGATAGCATGAGATATTGATCTTATCCAATACAAGAAGCTGTCAAAATAAATAATGTAGCCCTTATCAAAGGTGGTGACTTTAACCTCCCTGGTTGGGACTGGACAAACATAGTCCTTAAACCTAAAACAGCCCATACAAAAGCACACTATGACTTTGCAAACTTGCTAGATGATACAGCCCTCGTACCATTAATTGACAAACCCACCAGAAACGACAATGTCCTCGACCTCCTTATCACAAATCTCCCAAATCAAATAACTTGTACTGAAATTGTTCCTGTGGTTTCTGACCATGACATAGCCTGTGTTGAGCTCAATCTCATGCTCAAGAAATCCCCCCCCCCCCCCCCCCCCCCCCAAAAAAAATAAATAAAAACAACAAAAAACAAAAGTCTGTTCCAATATACAAAAATGCATATTGGAAATCTATTAAATCATAACTGTTCAAAGTATTAAATTATTTGATGGAAAATAATGCTTCGAACGTGAACACATCATAAGAATACTTCAAAAAAGGATTAACTGAACATGCCCCACCTCCCACCCAAAAAAATGAAGAACACCAAACCTAGCCTGCCATTGGTCATCCTGGAAATAAAAAAAACTTATCAGGAAGAGGAACAGATTGCATAAACAATACAAAAAGCCAGGGGACACAGTCACCATAAATAAATTCAAAAATATCAAACACCACGTTCACAATAACCTCTAATCATCATATTGGAAATATGGAATCCATCATTTCACCAGAAATAGTAGAGAAGACACTTACTAGCAAAAAGCAGTTCTCAAAACGGATAGAATACTGTGGCATATCTTCTTTGAAAAAGAAGGGAAAACTAGTCCATGACCCCTTTAGTAAATCTCATGTGATTTTAAAAATGCACAATTCCATTCTATCTATTTTCAGTCTTCCGGGAACCCTTACTGACGCCTAGTTTCGTACCAGATGTTACATGTCTCCTTTCCTACCTCACTATGCCTGAACTTGTCATCAAGGAGAAAGGTGTCCCTAAACGTCCTAAGGCCTCGGTGCTACAATTACACTATTTGTGGATGACGCAATTGCATACTTGACTGTCAAGACAAACAGTGGAGCAAAAACGCCTCAGAAAGAACTTTCACTTTGGGAGCAAAAATGGAAGATGGTCTTCCATCCAAGTAAATGCAATGTGTTATTTGCGACTAAAACCAAAAATCTCACAGTCTACAACTACAAAATACATGGGCATATATTAGAGCATGTTGGTTGGGCAAAGTATTTAGGCGTTACCATCCAATCTGACCTAAAATAGGACTTCCATGTCAATACCATCAGCTCAAAAGAAAATTCCACTCTTGGCTTTCTGAAGCGAAATCTCAAAATTGGCTCAACAACAGTTAAACTGCAGGCATAACACTAGTACGACCATTATTGGAGTATGCCTGCGCAGTATGGGACCCATAGATATGTTATATAGTAACTGTTATTTATTGCATATTTGCCAGTGAAATATATAGAGGATATTGAATGGTTTCCTGTTTAATACAACATATATTTTAGGAGTATGACAAAATATCGAAATTTTCTCTCATACGAGTGAAACGTACGTTATATTAAACAGGAAACTATTCAATTATCTTTTTATTGCATTTCATATACTTTAAAAAAACTAAACTGAAAACATCGAAAAACAAGGAGCCGCAAAGCCTGGCATTATCCCCCGCGCCCCGCAGTTGGTATGAAAACCCAAATACATGTACAAATTAAGTTCAAAGTAAGAGTTATTAAGGAAACAGTAATTTGGTATTTTTGATTAAGTCTCCATGGTGACAGAAAAAATACCGAAAATGGAAGGTCCGCAATAGCAAAAGGCACAACTAGTCTGATATATTCAGAAAGTTTCAAGGAGCTGCATTGAACAGTTTTGGAGTTATAGCCAAGAAACAAAAGGAAACAGTAATTTGGTATTTTTAATTCAGTTTCCATGGTGACAGAAAAAATACCGAAAATGGAAGGTCCCCAATAGCAAAAGGCACAACTAGGGCACTAGTCTGATATATACAGAATGTTTCAAGGAGCTACGTTGAACGGTTATGGAGTTATAGCCCGGAAACAGTAATTTGGTATTTTTGATTAAGTTTCCATGGTGACAGAAAAAATACCGAAAATGGAAGGTCCCCAATAGCAAAAGGCACAACTAGGGCACTAGTCTGATATATACAGAAAGTTTCATGGAGCTGCTTTGAACGGTTTTTGAGTTATAGCCCGGAAACAAAAGAAAACAGTAATTTGGTATTTTTGACTAAGTTTTCATGGTGACAGAAAAAATACCGAAAATGGAAGGTCCGCAATAGCAAAAGGCACAACTAGGGCACTAGTCTGATATATACAGAATGCTTCAAGGAGCTGCGTTGAACAGTTATGGAGTTATAGCCCGGAAAAGAATCTCGGACGGACACACGGACGGACGCACGGACGCACGGACGGACGGAGCCCAATTTAATATCCCCCGCAAACGCGTTTCGCGGGGGATAATTAATAGGTCAGCGTTTTTTGCTGTTATCGGAGAAACTGTGCATGGATAGCTAACGTCAAGTGAGTATTTTGTCAAAACTAGTCTGAATATTTCAGAAATACGACAAAATAACCAAATAATCGACCTTCGATTTGAGTTTTAATGAGGAGAATACAAAGATTCGCTCTGATTTGTCGAAAACGAAACACTTATATTTTCACTGTAAATTCTTATTTTTTCACTGCAAAATCTTATATTTTCACTGCTCATCGCTGCTAAGTTTTGTTATTATATCAAATTTCTATATTTCATTTGCAATAAAGAAATCTATCAAACTAAAAAGACTGTTAAATAGCTATCGTAATATATTAACAAGAGGCCCAGAGGGCCTGTATCGCTCACCTGGTTTCATGAGATATGAAACAAGAATGATGCTTAAGCATATTTGTCGCTGGTATTGCTATGTCAATATATATCATAAGCATTTTATATGGGTACATGTACATTGGTTTTATTTTAATACTAAAAATGCCAAAAGGTACATTAATCCATGAAATGAAATTGACTTTTGGCGCGACCCCATAGGGATGCTACCACACAAGTGATATCCATTGCTTAGTTTCAGAGAAGATCTTGTTTAGACCAATTGGCCCCTTTTGACCCTGCCCTCTGCCCCCTGGGGGTCAGCTCCTTCCTTTATACAATTTTGAATCCCTACCCCAATAGGATTCTAATAGTCAAATATGAGCTGTTTCAGAGAAGTTATTCATATCAATTTAGCCAAATTGACCCCTTTTGACCCAGCCCCTCAGCCTCCAGGGGGTCGGCCCCATCATTTGTACAATTTTGAATCCTTAACCAAAGTGAATGCTACCAGTCACATATTAAAGATATCCATTGCTTATGTTCAGAGAAAAAGTTGTTTATATCAATTTTGCCAAAATAACCCCTTTTGGCCCCGCCTCTTAGGTCCCCTGGGGTCAGCCCTGTCATTTGTACAATTTTGAATCCCTATCCTAGGGGGTTGCTACCAGGCAAATATGAGTGATATCCATTGCTTAGTTTCAGAGAAGTCGTTAATATCAATATAGCTATATTGATCCATTTTTGCCTCGCCTCTCAGGCCCCTAGGGGGTCAGAACCACCATTTGTACAACTTTGAATCCCCACCCCATAGTGATTGCTTCCAGGCAAATAGGAGCAATATCCTTTGTTTAGTTTCAGATGAGAAGTTGTTCATATCAATTTAGCCAAATTGACCCCTCTTGGCCCCGCCCCTCAGGCCCCCCGGGGGTCAACCACACCATTTGTACAATTTTGAATCCCCACCCCATAGTGTTGCTACCAGGCAAATATGAGCAATATCGTTTGTTCGGTTTCAGAGAAGAAGTTGTTTTTATAAATATAGCCCAAATGACCACATTTGGCCCCGCCCTTCTGGCCCCTGGGGGTCAGCCCCATCATTTGTACAATTTTGAATCCCCACCCCATAGTGTTGCTACCAGGCAAATATGAGCAATATCGTTTGTTCGGTTTCAGAGAAGAAGTTGTTTTTATAAATATAGCCCAAATGACCACATTTGGCCCCGCCCTTCCGGCCCCTGGGGTTCAGCTCCATCATTTGTACAATTTTGAATCCCAACCCCAAAGTGATGCTACCAGGCAAATATGAGTGATATCCATTGCTCGGTTCCAGAGAAGAAGTCGTTAATATCAATATAGCTATATTGACCCATTTTTTCCTCGCCCCTCAGGCCCCTAGGGGGTCAGCACCACCATTTGTACAATTTTGAGTCCCCACTCCATAGTGATGCTTCCAGACAAATAGGAGCAATATCCTTTGCTCGGTTTCAGAGAAGAAGTCGTTTATATCAATATAGCCAAATTGACCCCTTTTGGCCCCGCCCTTCTGGCCCCTGGGGGTCAGCCCCATCATTTGTACAATTTTGAATCCCCACCCCATAGTGTTGCTACCAGGCAAATATGAGCAATATCGTTTGTTCGGTTTCAGAGAAGAAGTTGTTTTTATAAATATAGCCCAAATGACCACATTTGGCCCCGCCCTTCCGGCCCCTGGGGGTCAGCCCCATCATTTGTACAATTTTGAATCCCCACCCCAAAGTGATGCTACCAGGCAAATATGAGTGATATCCATTGCTCGGTTCCAGAGAAGAAGTCGTTAATATCAATATAGCTATATTGACCCATTTTTTCCTCGCCCCTCAGGCCCCTAGGGGGTCAGCACCACCATTTGTACAATTTTGAGTCCCCACTCCATAGTGATGCTTCCAGACAAATAGGAGCAATATCCTATGCTCGGTTTCAGAGAAGAAGTCGTTTATATCAATATAGCCAAATTGACCCCTTTTGGCCCCGCCCCTCAGGCCCCTGGGGGTCAGCACCACCATTTGTACAATTTTGAATCCCCACCCCATAGTGATACTTCCAGACAAATAGGAGCAATATCCTTTGCTCGGTTTCAGAGAAGAAGTCGTTTATATCAATGTAGCAAAATTGACCCCTTTTGGCCCCGCCCCTCAGGCCCCTGGGGGGGTCAGCCCCATCATTTGTACAATTTTGAGTCCCCTACCCATAGGGATGCTTCTGACCAAATTTGGTCAAATTCTGATCAGTGGTTATGAAGAAGAAGTCAATTGTTGACGGACGGACGGACGACAGACGACGGACGACGGACGGACGACGGACGGACGACGGACGACGGACGCCACGGTATGGCATAAGCTCACCTTGGTCCTTCGGACCAGGTGAGCTAACCAGTCAATGTTTTCGCTTTTGTTTCTTCGAGATTAGCTGTTCTAGAAAAGTCCGGTCCATATGAGGACAAATATGATACATGTACTTTTCCCTCAGACCAGGTTTCACACTGCTCCTGGTTTAATTAAGCTTTTAAAACATGTTTTTGTATCTCAATAATAACAAACATGATACCCCCAACAGTACAATCAATCAATCATTTACTGATTGATGACGTATCATGTTTTAATCTCTAGGGTCAAATGAATTGTTCCCTGCTACAATCTGTCCTTACAAACCGATCTGTCTGTCGACTACTGTACACAGCTACAATCTGAAAACGTCAACAGGTAACACCATACATTGTACCATGTACTGAGTGGACCATTCACAGGTAACACCATACATTGTACTGAGTGGACCATTCACAGGTAACACCATACATTGTACTGAGTGGACCATTCACAGGTAACGCCATATATCGTACTGAGTGGACCATTCACAGGTAACGCCATACATCGTACTGAGTGGACCATTCACAGGTAACACCATATATTGTACTGAGTGGATCATTCACAGGTAACACCATATATCGTACTGAGTGGACCATTCACAGGTAACACCATATATCGTACTGAGTGGACCATTCACAGGTAACACCATATATTGTACTGAGTGGACCATTCACAGTTAACACCATACATTGTACTGAGTGGACCATTCACAGGTAACACCATACATCGTACTGAGTGGACCATTCACAGTTAACACCATACATTGTACTGAGTGGACCATTCACAGTTAACACCATACATTGTACTGAGTGGACCATTCACAGGTAACACCATACATCGTACTGAGTGGACCATTCACAGGTAACACCATACATTGTACTGAGTGGACCATTCACAGGTAACACCATACATCGTACTGAGTGGACCATTCACAGGTAACACCATACATCGTACTGAGTGGACCATTCACAGGTAACACCATACATCGTACTGAGTGGACCATTCACAGGTAACACCATACATCGTACTGAGTGGACCATTCACAGGTAACACCATACATCGTACTGAGTGGACCATTCACAGGTAACACCATATATCGTACTGAGTGGACCATTCACAGGTAACACCATACATTGTACTGAGTGGACCATTCACAGGTAACACCATACATCGTACTGAGTGGACCATTCACAGGTAACACCATACATTGTACTGAGTGGACCATTCACAGGTAACACCATATATCGTACTGAGTGGACCATTCACAGGTAACACCATACATCGTACTGAATGGACCATTCACAGGTAACACCATACATTGTACTGAGTGGACCATTCACAGGTAACACCATACATTGTACTGAGTGGACCATTCACAGGTAACACCATACATCGTACTGAGTGGACCATTCACAGGTAACACCATACATTGTACTGAGTGAACCATTCACAGGTAACACCATACATCGTACTGAGTGGACCATTCACAGGTAACACCATACATTGTACTGAGTGGACCATTCACAGGTAACACCATATATCGTACCATGTACTGAGTGGACCATTCACAGGTAACACCATACATTGTACTGAGTGGACCATTCACAGGTAACACCATATATCGTACCATGTACTGAGTGGACCATTCACAGGTAACACCATACATTGTACTGAGCGGACCATTCACAGGTAACACCATACATCGTACCATGTACTGAGTGGACCATTCACAGGTAACACCATATATCGTACTGAGTGGACCATTCACAGGTAACACCATACATCGTACTGAGTGGACCATTCACAGGTAACACCATATATCGTACTGAGTGGACCATTCACAGGTAACACCATACATCGTACTGAGTGGACCATTCACAGGTAACACCATACATCGTACTGAGTGGACCATTCACAGGTAACACCATACATCGTACTGAGTGGACCATTCACAGGTAACACCATACATCGTACTGAGTGGACCATTCACAGGTAACACCATACATCGTACTGAGTGGACCATTCACAGGTAACACCATACATCGTACTGAGTGGACCATTCACAGGTAACACCATACATTGTACTGAGTGGACCATTCACAGGTAACACCATATATCGTACTGAGTGGACCATTCACAGGTAACACCATACATCGTACTGAATGGACCATTCACAGGTAACACCATACATTGTACTAAGTGGACCATTCACAGGTAACACCATATATCGTACCATGTACTGAGTGGACCATTCACAGGTAACACCATACATTGTACTGAGTGGACCATTCACAGGTAACACCATACATCGTACTGAGTGGACCATTCACAGGTAACACCATACATTGTACTGAGTGAACCATTCACAGGTAACACCATACATCGTACTGAGTGGACCATTCACAGGTAACACCATACATTGTACTGAGTGGACCATTCACAGGTAACACCATATATCGTACCATGTACTGAGTGGACCATTCACAGGTAACACCATACATTGTACTGAGTGGACCATTCACAGGTAACACCATATATCGTACCATGTACTGAGTGGACCATTCACAGGTAACACCATACATTGTACTGAGTGGACCATTCACAGGTAACACCATACATCGTACCATGTACTGAGTGGACCATTCACAGGTAACACCATATATCGTACTGAGTGGACCATTCACAGGTAACACCATACATCGTACTGAGTGGACCATTCACAGGTAACACCATACATTGTACTGAGTGGACCATTCACAGGTAACACCATACATCGTACTGAGTGGACCATTCACAGGTAACACCATACATTGTACTGAGTGGACCATTCACAGGTAACACCATATATCGTACTGAGTGGACCATTCACAGGTAACACCATATATCGTACTGAGTGGACCATTCACAGGTAACACCATACATCGTACCATGTACTGAGTGGACCATTCACAGGTAACACCATACATCGTACTGAGTGGACCATTCACAAGTAACACCATACATTGTACCATGTACTGAGTGGACCATTCACAGGTAACACCCTACATTGTACTGAGTGGACCATTCACAGGTAACACCATACATTGTACCATGTACTGAGTGGACCATTCACAGGTAACACCATACATTGTACTGAGTGGACCATTCACAGGTAACACCATACATCGTACTGAGTGGACCATTCACAGGTAACACCATACATTGTACTGAGTGGACCATTCACAGGTAACACCATACATTGTACTGAGTGGACCATTCACAGGTAACACCATACATTGTACTGAGTGGACCATTCACAGGTAACACCATACATTGTACTGAGTGGACCATTCACAGGTAACACCATACATCGTACTGAGTGGACCATTCACAGGTAACACCATACATTGTACTGAGTGGACCATTCACAGGTAACACCATATATCGTACTGAGTGGACCATTCACAGGTAACACCATATATCGTACTGAGTGGACCATTCACAGGTAACACCATACATCGTACCATGTACTGAGTGGACCATTCACAGGTAACACCATACATCGTACTGAGTGGACCATTCACAAGTAACACCATACATTGTACCATGTACTGAGTGGACCATTCACAGGTAACACCATACATTGTACTGAGTGGACCATTCACAGGTAACACCATACATTGTACCATGTACTGAGTGGACCATTCACAGGTAACACCATACATTGTACTGAGTGGACCATTCACAGGTAACACCATACATCGTACTGAGTGGACCATTCACAGGTAACACCATACATTGTACTGAGTGGACCATTCACAGGTAACACCATACATTGTACTGAGTGGACCATTCACAGGTAACACCATACATTGTACTGAGTGGACCATTCACAGGTAACACCATACATCGTACCATGTACAGGTTGCCAGGTATCAACATGTCGTAACATATGTATCAAGTCAGATAGCCGGGTTTTTGAGATCCCTATTGATGAGCTACACAATTTCAACTAAAAGAAGTTTTAAATTGCAAACATGTAACATACAATATAGAGGTAATGGTATTTTCATTCAGTATTAGGTAAAATGTAACCGAAATGAGTTTTTTTTTATTCCCAAATCTTGTGAGAAAACGCGGCAACCATTATGTTGATTGACAGGGGCCTTGTATCGTTAGTTTATGTCTCTGTAACATACCCCTTTGCTTTATAAAACCTGGTTTAACTTTTTATGGTTATCAAACTATTCCACAGCATGTCTTGGACATGTCCCGATAGCACTGACGGACATGGTAATACAGTGGTAACACCCTAGACGATGGAGCTTGTCCATACTTAATTAATTGCTATTGGTCCTGGCTGCTGTGTGCCCTTCAGTACATATTGTATAATAGGTCCTGTGATATTAAGAGAGTTTAGACAATTTTGTGTAATAGGGACTCAATCTACCCAAATTGATTGTTTGTTTAGCGCACTGGTTGCGCAATAAATTGAGAAAGAATCCGTCTCCCCCGAAAGCAGCTAGTTATTCTTCTGGAATTGTTTTCGTCGTGTTCATTACGATCGGCCCTGTTGGTATTTGATGTGTGCCTGCAGGGAGATCTCTATTCCACGGAATGTCAATCTTGTCGAGGTATTTTCTCTTTAGAAAGGGCAATCTTACACTTCGTTTTCGTTTGCATCATAACCCCATTCTGGAGGCAACACGTGGATGATATAGAGATGATTGAAACCAAAACGAACATAACATAGAAATTAAAGTACGACCTTGTTTTCACAGCTATTAAAGCTCACCTTTTTAATAAGAACGTTTGATGATCTGAATATGAATCATTTATTCTGTTCGGGTATCGTTCCCTATGCCTCCTTTCGAGCATATATTCGAAATACAGTCAGTAGAGTTAAGTGATATATTGGTAGTTGTTTAAATGGACCTAACTACAATTCCCCAATGTTTTACTACTAACATGTTTGTTATCGGATGGCGCTATCAATTGCGTTCAGCTTACCCCAGCACGATACTAGATGCACACTTGGGACTAGGATTAATTAAAAGGAATTATGTTACTGTAGCATTGTCATTAAACTTCTTATCTTCAACAGTAATGTAAGTCTACCATTGTTCCACAAACTAGACGCCGGAGGAGACTTAATTTCATACAGCTGAACTCTAAAAAGCGCTAATGCAATGCATACTCGCATCCTTGTGTCTGCTTTCCATCAACAAGTTCAGGTGAATGAGATAGAGAAAGTTCCTTAATTCCAGTAAACACTTACGGTGATATATTGAATGAAGTCTAGAGATGAATCTTAAACTATTTAAAATTCCAGACTAGAATTTGTTAAAGACAATTAATCCAGAGATACCGCTCCCAAACAACTTGTTATGCAAGATTACACGTCAAGCCAATCTCTTACGTCATTTCAAATGTAAATTAACAGTCACATCGTTTACAATTACAATTAAAATGAACGGATGTGAATAAGGCGGCTATTAATCACGTCATTTTGAATTCTAATGGATTTACAAAAATATAGTTGCTGTTCAAGTTACACAGTTATTCAGGAAAGTGGCGTAAAGTGAGAGCGTCTGTCAAACATGTCTGAGCGATCTTACGCAAAATGTAATTAAACACAGTTCCCACGTTGTCGTAATTAAAAAGTTTAAAAACATCCAAAACATAACAAAAATACTTGGGAAAAATCAGTGTATATCACTTTGTAGGTAAAAAGCATCATACTGGCAGGTAACAGATCTTATTACCTCGATATAACGAGGACAAGCCTGTAACTCTATAGAATTTATACGGGGACCATACACAGGGATGCCACGACCAGGTGTTACGGAAGTGATGCGTGTTCTGTTTCATCGACGTCACCGCCAGGTAAATATGGGTCAAATGTCACGTTCCCAAATGGAGAGAAACTGTGGTCATATTGGGACCGTCATACATATCAGTTAACGTTTAACTACTTACACATCAGTTAACGTTTAACTACTTACACATCAGTTAACGTTTAACTACTTACACATCAGTTAAGGTTTAACTACTTACACATCAGTTAACGTTTAACTACTTACACATCAGTTAAGGTTTAACTACTTACACATCAGTTAACGTTTAACTACTTACACATCAGTTAACGTTTAACTACTTACACATCAGTTAACGTTTAACTACTTACACATCAGTTAACGTTTAACTACTTACATATCAGTTAACGTTTAACTACTTACACATCAGTTAACGTTTAACTACTTACACATCAGTTAACGTTTAACTACTTACACATCAGTTAACGTCTAACTACTTACACATCAGTTAACGTATAACTACTTACACATCAGTTAACGTCTAACTACTTACATATCAGTTAACGTTTAACTACTTACATATCAGTTAACGTTTAACTACTTACATATCAGTTAACGTTTAACTACTTACAGATCAGTTAACGTTTAACTACTTACATATCAGTTAACGTTTAACTACTTACATATCAGTTAACGTTTAACTACTTACATATCGCACTAAAAAGAACAATTATATTTTCTAACGATACGATTGTATATTGTCGTTAGTTTTCCCCGGTCAGCATTTACCTGTAACTGTTATTAAGTGTATTGTTTTGTAGACTTATTGAACAGCAATAGGTACCTTATTGTATCGCAATAACGCAATACGTATCATTTTGTTATAAATAAATATATTAATATTATGGAAATAATATTTTCCATTTACATTTTGTATTTAATTTTCATCATGATTTCTTAACGTTGTCAGGCAGGATACACTCAACCGAGAATGAATAAGGCAAATGTTATAGATGGCCGAATAGGGAGATCTGAGATAGTTTATATCAAGACTGGCTATAGAATATCGTTATTTAAAAGTAGATACTAAGCTTCAAAAGTGGTCAGATATTGTCTTGATCCTATATAAAGACAAAACTTCAAGGATACTTTTTTTTCTGCAAAAATAACGATATCTACTAAGCTACTATAAGTTTGCGGTTAGAATTATTATTTTTTTAGCTAAATGACTGGATATTTCTTTAAAAGTTCCATATTTCATGTAATGCACTCATATCGGCCATCACTATCGGACACGTTCCAATACGTGTTGTTGACCTTGTTATCAGACCTGTTTTCTAACTTAATGGTCTCGAACAAACAAACATCTGATTGGACCAATACTCTGTATTCATATATCAAAAGCACCCTTCTTCTATCAAAATCCAATTTGGCAGCCTGTCGGACATTTTGTTTTCCGATCTTACTCAAGACTGAACATACACAATAATGAATCTTGACAAAGGTCCGTGCGGTACTTGCTGAGAAATAGCGGTGACAACAAATGTTCACGGTTAAACGGACGACCGACCACGGGCAAAATGCGATTTGAATGGTCCACCATCAGAAATGTCAACTTCATCTATTTTACAACAATTGTGAAACACGTTATACCAACTTATCCTGATCACTCTTGTTGGCACTGATGAAAGCGCAGGAGAGGGTCTTACTTAGGGAGGAAAACGGAGTACCGACGAAAACCGAAGAGGTCGGATGGCCGACTCCGATCGGGAAACGAACCCCGACCACCTATGTGAAGTCAAGCGTATTCCACTGTGACACTCGACAACCCTATTTCACATTTTTAGATGTACATAACAATTGGTAAATTAGAATTGTTTAAGCCGTTTTAGAACTGAAACGTTTCGCTGGGGTATCAACTTCTTACCTATAAATAGCAGGTTATTGTCAATTTAATTCAATTTAATTTTCAATTTATTTATTTCACTCAGGGACACTTTTTATAGTGTGCGACAAGAGATCAATATGACGTTCAATAAAACAATGGTACGACTGACAGTAAAGCACACATCTTATTATTCAAACGTACAATAATATACACACACTTACAAGGGATGATTGATATATTGTGAGGCTGGTATCGAAGGAAGTGCTCAAGGATGTTCTTTTAAAGTCCTACTATTCTCAGACTATATAGGGCCGTGCACCCAAGGACTGGTCTCATTTGGCGAGTTTATATCGACAAGGTAGCACTCTAAAGTAAACAAGACAAGCAGCTTTCGCAAAATGGAAAAAATAGATGAAAGAGCAATGATCCAATAAAAAAGGTTGAACACCTACGGATATCCATAATGATATGGTAGCAACACTGGGAAAGATGCCCCTTCATATGCTACAGTGAAATGAGGGGTGGCGGAATTTAAGTGCTGCCGACAGAGCCTTGAGGATGACCCCCGTCCTGGAAGGCCTGCCAATGTTGCAACCCGAGAAATAGTAATAGAGTTCATGATTTTGTTATGAATGAACGACGAATCACAGAAAGATATATAGTCAGTGGAGTTGACATTTCACAGGAAAGAGTGCATTCCATTCTGACCGAGGATCTTGCAATGAGAAAGTTTTCGGCCCGATGAGTATCAAGACTTCTGACAGTTGATCAGAAGCACACCAGGCGCACATAATCGCGTGCTAATCTCAACGTTTTTTTAGGAAGATCCTGCGAACATTCTTCAGAGGTTTGTTACTATGGATGGAGCATAGGTCTATCTTTTTTCCCAAGAGGCCAAACAACATTCGAAACAATGGAAGCACCCTGGTTCTCCCCAGCCGAAAAAGGCAAAGACTGTTCCATCAGCTGGGAAGGTTATGGCCTCGGTTTTCTGGGATGCAGATGATATTCTGCTTCTAGATTATCTCCAAAAGTGATGAACAATCAATGACACTACGCTTCACTTCTGAGGCAATTACGGGAACATATTAAACTTAAGCGCCACGGAAAGCTCACTAAAGGTGTGTTATTCCATCAGGACAATGCTCCTGCTCACAAATCTGCCATTGCCATGGCTGCCATTCACGATTGTGGCTTCAGATTGATTAAGCATCCGTCTTATTCAGCTGATCTCGCTCCATCAGACTTTCATCTATTTCCAAAACTAAAAACAGCTATTTCATGCACCTACTTTCAGTCCAATGATGACGTTATACATGCAGTGGATGAAATTCTAAAGAGCCAAGAAGTAGAGTTCTATCAAAGTGGCATTGAGCGTCTTACACACCGCTGACAAAAGTGTTTAGATACTGATGGGGATTATGTTGAAAATTAATACAATATGTCCGGCGAAATCCAAATCCTTCAAAACGAGGTTCACAACAGTATATCAATAAGTCTTCTCAAACAATGATAAACACGACATTTTACTGTTCGTACGTACTATCATACCCTGTTATAATAGTCAATATCCATACACTGTTCGCAGTATAACATTCATCTTACAATAATATACAGTTACTGTATTACATATTATTATACTATTCAATTTCAAAACATTGTATTGACACATAACGACAATAGGATTGGACAGCAGGCAAAGCCTATATAAGTCCTCTCCCAAAACAGTAACATACACAATGGTACAAACATGGACATAATAAAACACATTACATATTACAATCTCAATGCTTAACAAAGAGGCAGCTTCATTAGATTAGTATTAATTTTGTTTTATGTAAAGAATACTTTAACCTTTTAAAATAGGTAAAACAATATTTAAAGCATAAAGACAGAATAGGCATTTATATCCTAATTGAATAAAGCTTATACTGTATGGAATAAACATCTGATGATATTGAATTTCCTTATCCCGACAGATACAGGCCACATAGTCCATTTCATCATCACACTGGCCATCCACTGATGAAATTTAGAAATTCCATATCACCAGATTTTTTATATTTTCTGGGTTAAACGTTAGATATAAAGTTTGAAATGATTATTTGACTGAGAATAGTATTTAACAGGAGCTGCCTCACAATATTTACATGTAGGTAGAAATATATATACTTTGACCACCAAGCCACACTCTCCATAGTAAACAACCATATGACTTATATATAGAAAAAAGTAGGCAGAAGCAGGAAGTAGCATTAAATTATATGGTACAAGTTTCATGGTATCAATATATATACCATCTTTGTAAAAAAATCATTCATTACAACTAGTATATCACAATATACAAAATGTACATCATTTTTATTTATATCTCACTACACATGCATATTTTGTTAAAGGAAATAATAATAAATAGTAAATAATAATAAATATTATAAGTATGTCTTTTATATCATAACATGCTTACATACATGTACATTTTGTATATTTACTATACCAATATGGTTATAAGTTATCAAGTATGAAATTTAAATATTTTTGAATCAGAAATGTATTTAGATACTGCAGAGAGAATAGCTAAATTTTCAGTTGCATTACAATTTCCACAGCCGTTGAGAAAAACATCTAGTAGTAAGTGGTCATGATGAATGAATTGTGTAGTATTTTGACAGAGAATCATTCAAAGAAGAAGTGGTATGCAGTTTCAATACTAGCATTACAAGAACACATGGGTGAATCGGATAGATGATCTTGGAAGAGGTCGAAGTTCGGATTGCTAGCATTATTTCTTAGTTGACAGAGAAGAATGTTCATCTCTCGATTTCCTAATAGTTTGCAAACATCAGTAGTATTTGAATTTGGGATATGGTGCTGAGAGATTAATTTTTTAAACTGATATATAGAGTGAACATTTTCTAGACTAGAGGCAATGTTATTGAATTCATTGAACATGGAAGGAAAGAAACTATTAAAATAATTAATTGTTCTGCATAAAGGTGGATCAAATAGTCTAACTGATCTAAGTGGATATCCAGATAGGGTTGGATCATGGAGATAGGGTTCAACAATATCATTCAAATAATCTGGTGATTCATTATGGAGAATTTTGTAGATCAACAGTAGTTTGTGTTGTTTTCTTCTACTTTCTAATGTTACCCATCCTAATTGTTTTGTACATAATATGATGTGAGGTACCTCTACGCAATCCTGTTATTATCCTAGCAGCATCAAGTTAAACACAGATTCTAAGAGATCTTTTAAGTTTAGTGGGCAATTGTCCCATACCACATCAGCATATTCCAGTATTGGTCTTATACAAGAAATGTAAATAGTATTTAATGATTTTCTATCCAGCTGATGTTTCATGATCCTTAAAATATTTAACCTTTTACTTGCTTTTTGAAAAATGTCATTAATGTGATCATTCCATCTAGCATCTTCACTGAATGTAAGGCCTAAATGTTTATGAGTATGGGTCATAATTAAATGGCTCATTATAAAAATATATGTCTGGATGAATAGAATTTTGGTTTTTTTAGAAAAAATAACAGATTCAGTTTTATTTGGGTTGAACTTGATATCCCATTTGGTGGCCCAGTTCTTAATATTAGTTAGATCATCTGTTAATTGTCCAGCTAATTGATTAGGATCATCATCTGTTATAGCGTACAGTGATGTGTCATTAGCAAACAGCTTAATAACATTGGCAACACAGTCAACTAAATCATTTATATGAAGTAAAAACAACATTGGACCGAGGACCGAGCCCTGGGGTACCCCCGCATTTACAGACCTGAATGTAGAGATAAATCCCTCAGTGTACCCTTTGCTTTCGATCATATAAAAAATTTTAAACCAAAATAGCAGTTTCCCCTTAATACCATAAAGTTGTAGTTTATGTAAAAGTCCATCATGCCAAACACGATCAAACGCCTTGCTTATGTCACAGAAAACAAATCTAAGTTCTTTATATTGATCAAGGCTTTGTACAATAGTATGATAAATAGATAACAGTTGGTTAACAGTTGAATCATTTGGCATAAACCCAGATTGATGTTTAGTGATAATATTGTGTTCTTTCAAATAATTATACAAGTATTTAAAAATTATTTTTTCTATTATTTTACTTAAACAAGATGTAATAGAAATAGGCCTATAATTAGACACATCATTAACCGACCCCTTTCCTTTATAAATAGCATTTATGTTTGCAGTTTTCCAGCGAAGGGGGATAACTACTGTTTGAATAGTTTTATTAAAGAGTAAAGTAAGAGGAAGAGTAATCGAAGGTTCAAGTTTCTTGATGATTTTAGGAATCATACCATCAGGACCAGGTGGCTTATCGCTATTAAGAAGAAGAAGTTGATCACTAGTGTCCTGTTGGGTAATTGTTATATTTTCTAAAGAATGTGGAAGGTTTATTTCAATGTCAGGAACAGGCTCAAGATTTTCTGAAGAAGTAGATATGGATGTGAAGTATTTATTCAGACATTCCGCTTTATCAAAGGGATGTTGAATAAAAGAATCTTCAAATTTAAGAGGAGGGATAGGGCTAGACTTATTGTTTATATTAAGTACATTCTTAGCTATTTTCCACCAGTTGCTAGGAGTTGTGTTTTTGTTTGCTAAAGATTTTTCTAAATTACCAATAAATTTTTTCTTTGATTCTCGTATAAGAGTAATGGTGTCATTCCTGACTTTCCTATAGTTTTCCCAATGGGCTGGCAGATTACTTATTTTTGCTTTCTTATGTACCCTATTCCTTTGTCTTATTTTTAATCTAACTTCATTTGTAACCCATTTTTTATCACTAGGTCTAACTGTTATTAGTTTACTAGGGATACATTCTGATATTTGTTCATTGATAGCATCACACAAAACATTAAATTCATTACTATTATGTGATTCTGATAATAATTCCCAATCTATTAAACTCAAATTCCTATTCATTTTTTCAAAGTCAGCTTCATGATAGATCAATATTTGTTTCTGATAAGGTTTTAGTTTAAACACATTATATGTGACATTAAATTTAATAACACAATGGTCACTACAAATAGGAGGAGTTACAACTACATTTTTAACCAAATTATGATTATTAGAAAAGACAACATCTATAGAGGTTGATGTAGTTGCAGTTATCCTAGTAGGATCATTTACAAAGCTATTGAAGTTAAATTTTGTTATTAATCTGCCGAGATGACTGTGAGGTTGTAAGTTAAGCATATTAACATTCAGGTCACCTGTCAATACAATATTTAAATTTGTGTCTACTACTCTTTCCAGAATAGAATCCAGGGTATCCCAATAGCTGACAGGCATTTCAGGCCTATAAATACCACCTAATAGAATTTGATGAGACTCAACATGGACTTCTATCCAAATTATTTCAATATCTTTATGTTCAAGGTCAACTCGCCTTTTTGTAACAATAGTGTTTTTGTGATAAATTAACCCCCCCCCCCCCCCCCCCCCCCCCCCCCCCTCGAATCAGGTACAGCAGGAGTCAGATGAGTTTCAGTAATACATATGATGTCATTATTATTCAACTCGGCTTCAATAATGTCTGTTTTATTCCTAAGTGATCTTATATTTATGTGTGAACTATCAAGATTGCATAGAGGTCCTGGATTTAATTCAATATCATTAGACTTACACAAAAGGATATGTCTTAATAAGAGAAAAAACACATTTTTGAGACTAAAAATATATTGTGAAATAATGTTACTAGGAATACAGGAATATAAAAAGGATTTTAGAATTCTGCTTCCTTTAGTCAATCGCGTCTCAGGTATGTAATATAATTTAAAATACCTATACCTAAGGAAAACTTATATGGATAATATATGAGACACGAATCGAATGCGATAGGATCATGATAGTCTGATTGTTTACATGAGAATAAGTGGCAAGGGCAGTATTATACTATTACGTTAGTATGATACACAACAATACATTCACACAGCCCGAACTTTTATACCAATCTTACAGTACAAACTCAACTGATATGGTTGCATGTATTATCGATAGTTTACCACACTATACAATGTAGTCTAGTATACCACACTATACAATGTAGTCTATTATACCACACTATACAATGTAGTCTATTATACCACACTATACAATGTAGTCTAGTATACCACACTATACAACGTAGTCTAGTATACCACACTATACAATGTAGTCTATTATACCACACTATACAATGTAGTCTATTATACCACACTATACAATGTAGTCTATTATACCACACTATACAATGTAGTCTAGTATACCACACTATACAATGTAGTCTATTATACCACACTATACAATGTAGTCTAGTATACTACACTATACAATGTAGTCTAGTATACCACACTATACAATGTAGTCTAGTATACCACACTATACAATGTAGTCTATTATACCACACTATACAATGTAGTCTATTATACCACACTATACAATGTAGTCTATTATACCACACTATACAATGTAGTCTAGTATACCACACTATACAATGTAGTCTATTATACCACACTATACAATGTAGTCTAGTATACTACACTATACAATGTAGTCTAGTATACCACACTATACAATGTAGTCTAGTATACCACACTATACAATGTAGTCTAGTATACCACACTATACAATGTAGTCTAGTACACCACACTATACTATGTAGTCTAGTATACCACACTATACAATGTAGTCTAGTATACCACACTATACAATGTAGTCTAGTATACCACAATATACAATGTAGTCTAGTATACCACACTATACAATGTAGTCTAGTACACCACACTATACGATGTAGTCTAGTATACTACACTATACAATGTAGTCTAGTATACCACACTATACAATGTAGTCTAGTATACCACACCATACAATGTAGTCTTGTATACCACACTATACAATGTAGTCTAGTATACCACCCTATACAATGTAGTCTAGTATACTACACTTTACAATGTAGTCTAGTATACCACACTATACAATGTAGTTTAGTATACCACAATATACAATGTAGTCTAGTATACCACACTATACAGTGTAGTCTAGTATACCACACTATATAATGTAGTCTGGTATACCACACTATACAATGTAGTCTAGTATACCACACTGTACAATGTAGTCTAGTATACCACACTATACAATGTAGTCTAGTATACCACACTATACAATGTAGTCTAGTATACCACACTATACAATGTAGTCTAGTATACCACACTATACAATGTAGTCTAGTATACCACACTATACAATGTAGTCTGGTATACCACACTATACATTGTAGTCTAGTATACCAAAATATACAATGTAGTCTAATATACCACACTATACAATGTAGTCTGGTATACCACACTATACAATGTAGTCAAGTATACCACACTGTACAATGTAGTCTAGTATACTACACTATACAATGTAGTCTAGTATACCACACTATACAATGTAGTCAAGTATACCACACTATACAATGTAGTCTAGTATACCACACTATACAATGTAGTCTAGTATACCACAATATACAATGTAGTCTATTATACCACACTGTACAGTGTAGTCTAGTACACCACACTATACAATGTAGTTTAGTATACCACACTATACAATGTAGTCTAGTATACCACACTATACAATGTAGTCAAGTATACCACACTATACAATGTAGTCTAGTATACCACACTATACAATGTAGTCTAGTATACCACACTATACAATGTAGTCTAGTATACCACACTATACAATGTAGTCTAGTATACCACACTATACAATGTAGTCTAGTATACCACACTGTACAATGTAGTCTAGTATACCACACTGTACAATGTAGTCTGGTATACCACACTGTACAATGTAGTCTAGTATACCACACTATACAATGTAGTCTAGTATACCACACTATACAATGTAGTCTAGTATACCACACTATACAATGTAGTCTAGTATACCACACTATACAATGTAGTCTAGTATACCACACTGTACAATGTAGTCTAGTATACCACACTATACAATGTAGTCTATTATACCACACTATACAATGTAGTCTAGTATACCACACTATACAATGTAGTCTAGTATACCACACTATACAATGTAGTCTATTATACCACACTATACAATGTAGTCTAGTACACCACACTATACTATGTAGTCTAGTATACCACACTATACAATGTAGTCTAGTATACCACACTATACAATGTAGTCTAGTATACCACACTATACAATGTAGTCTAGTACACCACACTATACAATGTAGTCTAGTATACCACACTGTACAATGTAGTATAGTATACCACACTATACAATGTAGTCTAGTACACCACACTATACAATGTAGTCTAGTATACCACACTATACAATGTAGTCTAGTACACCACACTATACAATGTAGTCTAGTATACCACACTATACAATGTAGTCTAGTATACCACACTGTACAATGTGGTCTAGTATACCACACTATACAATGTAGTCTAGTATACCACACTATACAGTGTAGTCTAGTATACCACACTATACAATGTAGTCTAGTATACCACACTATACAATGTAGTCTAGTGTACCACAATATACAATGTAGTCTAGTATACCACACTATACAATGTAGTATAGTATACCACACTATACAATGTAGTCTAGTATACCACACTATACAATGTAGTCTAGTGTACCACAATATACAATGTATTCTAATATACCACACTATACAATGTAGTCTAGTATACCACACTATACAATGTAGTCTAGTATACCACAATATACAAAGTAGTCTAGTATACCACACTATACAATGTAGTCTAGTATACCACACTATACAATGTAGTCTAGTATACCACACTATACAATGTAATCTATTATACCACACTATACAATGTAGTCTAGTATACCAAAATATACAATGTAGTCTAATATACCACACTACACAACGTAGTCTAGTATACCACACTATACAATGTAGTCTAGTATATCACACTATACAATGTAGTCTAGTACACCACACTATACTATGTAGTCTAATATACCACACTACACAATGTAGTCTAGTATACCACACTATACACTGTAGTCTAGTATACCACACTATACAATGTAGTCCAGTATACCACACTATACACTGTAGTCTAGTATACCACACTATACAATGTAGTCTAGTATACCACACTATACAATGTAGTCTAGTATACTACACTATACAATGTAGTCTAGTATACCACACTATACATTGTAGTCTAGTATACCACACTATACAATGGAGTCTAGTATACCACACTATACAATTTAGTCTAGTATACCACATTATACAATGTAGTCTAGTATACCACACTATACAATGTAGTCTAGTATACCACACTACACAATGTAGTCTAGTATACCACACTATACAATGTAGTCTAGTATACCACACTATACAATGTAGTCTAGTATACCACACTATACAATGTAGTCTAGTATACCACACTATACAATGTAGTCTAGTATACCACACTATACAATGTAGTCTGGTATACCACACTATACAATGTAGTCTAGTATACCACACTATACAATGTAGTCTAGTATACCACACTATACAATGTAATCTATTATACCACACTATACAATGTAGTCTAGTATACCAAAATATACAATGTAGTCTAATATACCACACTACACAATGTAGTCTAGTATACCACAATATACAATGTAGTCTAGTATACCACACTATACAATGTAGTCTAATATACCACATTATACAATGTAGTCTAGTATACCACACTATACAATGTAGTCTAGTATACCACACTATACAATGTAGTCATACCATTACAGGTGTCGATCAGAGTTTGAAAATAAAAAAATAGAAAGAAAATGGTTTTCAGTCCTGTTATACACGTTAAGAATAAGACAAGAGAAAGTCATTGAAAAACTTCTAAACTGAATACGAACTGCAAGTTGCGAATGAAAACAACAGGAAAAGCGAAGTATTCTAATCACTTGACACCGACCATGTTTCTGCTCCCACAACTAAACTGTTTTTATGGTCCAGATAGTTCAACGGAACTTATTTCGGACAGAGAAGCTACTCGTATTACTATATATACTAGTTTAACCTGTGTGCTTTTTAAGAAAACGCTGTCCATTTGTCAATGGAAAAATGTCGCCAGACAAAATGATCACGTGTACATACAGGTTTTGTTATCTTCTTCAATCCTTGTTTTTTCCAGAAATTATAATATGATAGAATCATTCATTCATAGACTTAAATCTCTCCGCCAAAGACAACACGAGTATAGCGTGTTACTTATACCTTTAATAAGTTTACAGTCAAAATATAGCGAGGTACGCCATGTGTGAGCAGAGCTGATCAAGGCCATATATACACATCATTGACTCGTTCAAGGAAAACACACGAAAGGCATGATTGTGGACGGGTCACATTTCCCGTTAGAATGTATAACTAGGTTGGATATCGACGGACGATTGGCGGTCACAAAAGAAATATCACAATGTTTCATGCCCACTGTCACGGAACATCCTATTCGTATACACGAGAGATCGAAAAAAACCTCAACCAATCACACAAACATGTCCGTACAATGCAGACACTTCTGGAATCGGCCATTCATCTACCGATAATACCGGTCACGGCGTTCAGGAATTCAGCCGGAAAGTAAACGATGTGCATAGAATCTTATATTATATAGTAAATGGATCCGAAAGTTGTGTTCAATGAGGGCGCTCAGCATTCATAATCTTCGTGTGGACATATGGATTCGCAGGGGACACACACAACCTACGTATACGAGTCTCGAAAATAAAACAACTCCATTGCAACAGAAGTGTTATAGTCAAACCTGAACCGTTTCTGATCGAGAAGCAGGCAAGAACTTGTTTTATATGATAACATTATAGTGTGTAGTGTTATCGAAGGAACTTCACAACGTCAACATATACTTTTATGTTGTGTCACAGCAGTAATCCCCATATTTAGATTAAATGCATTCCCTTGTTGGTATCTAAGCGGATTGTTTTTAAGAGGACTAAGATGTAAAAAAAAAAAAAAAAAAACACTACAAAAGTCGAGGTAAGTATGGTACAGTTTATTATCCCGTGTGACATAACCCGTTTTCTATCCGGTACGAAATTATATACAGTGTATATAGATATATTTTTTCGTAAACCTTCTTGACGCAACACATTCCATTTCCGCGGTGGCCGAGTGGTTAAGGTGTCCCGACACTTTAACACTAGCCCTCCACCACTGGGTTGCGAGTTCGAAACCTACGTGGGACAGTTGCCAGGTACTGACTGTAGGTCGGTGGTTTTTCTCCGGGTACTCCGGCTTTCCTCCACCTCCAAACCTGGCACGTCCTTAAATGACCCTGGCTGTTAATAGGACGTTAAACAAAAACAAACCAAACAAACCAAACCATTTCCCTACAGTTCCCAAGTGTCTCATGAATGGCGTTAAATGATACTTCCGGTCCTCAGCACTTCTAAGGCTGTCCATACACGTTATCAATGAATACCGCGCTAATATAGATATAGATGTAAGTTATATTCCCCATATTGGCTACATAGATAGAAGGGTGTGTGGATGGATGGAAATAGGGGTATTTGGGTGTCTGGAGAGAGGGGTATTTGGGTGTCTGGAGAGAGGGGTATTTGGGTTTCTGGAGAGAGGGGTATTTGGGTTTCTGGAGAGAGGGGTATTTGGGTGTCTGGAGAGAGGGGTATTTGGGTGTCTGGAGAGAGGGGTATTTGGTGCGCGGAGAGAGGGGTAATTGGGTGCCTGGTGAGAAGGGTATTTTAGTATGTGAAGAATATCTGTAGATTGTGTCTATGCCAACGAGATGCATCGTAACAAAATCAGCACAAATACATTCACGTACACATACAAACATATTACCATTTACTTGATTACACGAACTTCAAGATAATTTGTAACATAAGAGGTGTACTAATGGCATTAGTCAATACATATGAAATGGCATCTCAATTCACAAAGACACTACCAAAGTACCTACGATAGCATGGTATATACGTTCAAGTGTACAGTACACTACAGTCATCATACATGTATGATTGCATGGAAAACTACAGTGTAACACGAACAAACACAGAAGTCATATATTTACCCACGTATTGTCACCTTGTATGGTATCACACAAACCCAAGGGTTATAACGATAACTAGCTTCTAATTGGATTTCTGTGACTCCCTGATTTCCGTGATTACCTGATTTCCGTGATTACCTGATTTCTGTCACTACCTGATTTCCGTGACTACCTGATTTCCGTGACTCCCTGATTTCCGTGATTACCTGATTTCCGTGAATACCTGATTTCTGTGATTCCCTGATTTCTGTGACTCCCTGATTTCCGTGATTACCTGATTTCCGTGACTACCTGATTTCTTTGACTACTTGATTTCTGTAACTGCCTGATTTCTGTAACTACCTGATTTCGGTGACTACCTGATTTCGGTGACTACCTGATTTCCTTGATTACCTGATTTCTGTGACTACCTGATTTCCGTGACTACCTGATTTCCGTGACTCCCTGATTTCCGTGATTACCTGATTTCCGTGACAACCTGATTTTTGTGATTACTTGATTACCGTGACTACCTGATTTCCGTGACTACCTGATTTGTGTGATTACCTGATTTCTGTGACTTCCTGATTTTTGTGATTACTTGATAACCGTGACTAACTGATTTCAGTGACTCCCGGGGAACTATGAGGTGTAAACCATTATTTAACACGTCCTAACTAACCGCGTGCCTGTTTGAATTACGTCAACAAACACGATGGTTTAGTGACAACGATTGACCTCCCACTTCGTGCCATCTTATGAATCATTCATTGTTTCTGATAAACATTTAACACTAGGGCCCTACCGATCTTGGTTCTAAACGGACAGAGTAATCCAATACAGTATATTCACTAGCGGTGCCTCGTCCTTAGTGTAACAGGCTAATACTGAAAAAACGTCATTATTAGTAATCAATATTTTAAGAAAAAGATTCCATGGGTTTCACCATGTGATGCTCCGTGACAGAGAAGACGTACTAAAGATAAAGAGACAGCATTGTGGATGGATCTGGACTTGAATCATGTCACCTCTTAGTCTTCTGAATAGTAATCCTATAATTAAAACTTCGGCATAACTTATCGCAATATGTTGTGAAAACAAGCAATACAATAAAATATCATTAAGGATTATCAATATTTTGACATAATTTGACCTATTTATGTGTTCTGGTGGTTGATCAACATTAAATTGTTAAAATACTGAAGGAAATGTACAAAAACTTGATATTTTGAATGCAACAATCATGAAGAAATTTCTCATTTCAGCCAAAAAACTTTCAACCCGACCAAAATTGATGATATTTTGTGTTTCTGTTAAATAGTGTGCCGAATGAATATTTCACTCCCTACTTTACAAATATATCGTGGGTGTAATAGTCCAGAATATTTGACACAAGGTGCTGGTAATCGGCTTCATGCAAACGAACATCGGTCGATTACCAGTACGGAGGGTCAAATATTATGGATTATTACATAATACGTTTGATTTTCCTTAATTATACGCGTATTTCGAATTGTTACCCGACTCTCTATGTTAATGTAAATGAAGTATTTTCGACTGTTGACCGGTCAGTATTATACATGTACATTATACAATGACTGATAAGGCATGAAACAACTGTTTTGTTACCTAAATAATGCACAATATTCACAAATAGGCTATTGTGTGAGGCCGAGGAACGCGTAACAAGTCTTCAGTAAACTGGTAATTCTGGCTTTGGTGCATTTTCGAACTTCAAAGTTGACGTTCATTTGGCCTTGTAGTGCACTGTAAGAATTCATGCAGACCCTTTATGACATTTTATGTGGTAGCCGAATCCCTGATTTCAATTAAATTCAACAAACCCTGATTAGAGATGATTTCTTCGAACATATCTGACTTCGAATCTAAGCATTGTTAGATCATCATAATCGCATCATCGTAATCGCTTCATCGTAATCATTTCGGTGTTTGGGCGCGTGCGGATGTTCCACCCCAGTCAAACATTCAAAATTGTTACATGACTCTCTATGTATACTAGTGCACGGTCACGTGCAAACTATTGAACACCTGTAACGTTTTGGAATTTGGTCACGTGCGAACTATTGAACACCTGTAACGTTTTGGAATTTGGTCACGTGCGAACTATTGAACACCTGTAACGTTTTGGAATTTGGTCACGTGCGAACAATTGAACACCTGTAACGTTTTGGAATTTGGTCACGTGCGAACTATTGAACACCTGTAACGTTTTGGAATTTGGTCACGTGCGAACTATTGAACACCTGAAACGTTTTGGAATATGGTCTCGTGCGAATTATTGAACACCCGTAACGTTTTGGAATTTGGTCTCGTGCAAACTAATTAAGACCTTTAATGTTTTGGAATTTAACCCTTTCAATCGTCTATGTCATTCAGATGTCAACACTGCCAGACAGCAGTCATTGTCACTTCTACGCCTGCGGGAAAGTTGAGATTTCAGTAATTATCCGTGAGTTTTAGTGATTAAATATTTCATGGGTGTCCGTGCAATAGTCTAGATTATTACATAATGCGTTTGATTTCCTTAACTTACGCATAAGTTATATTTTGAACTATTGCACGGCTAAAATGACTATTGCACGGTCATTTGCGAACTGTTGAACTCAGGTGTCAACACTGCCGACGACAGTCATTGTGACTTTTAGGCCTACAGGAAAGTCGAGATGTCAGTGATTCTAAGTGTGTTTAGCAATTATGTCATAAAACAAGTATATCATGGGTGTCTGTGCAATAGTCCAGAATATTTGACCCTCGGTACTGGTTATCAACCGATGTTCTATTCTATTTGGCCTTCGTACAATAGGACATCGGTCGATTACCAGTACCGAGGGTCAAATATTCTGGACTATTACCCGGACACCCATGATATGTTTGTATATTATGTATTGAATCAAATATAGACGTAGATGTTTTTAACCTTTACACTACATGTATGTATGTGTGGTGCTTAACGTTTTTGGCACTGATGAAAAATATATCATTCGTATTGGCATGGCCCCCTTCAAGTCTCGATAAGTAAACGTTCAATGTAGCTATCTTTGTACCGCTTGTTTACTACGGTTATATAAATGAACTATAATTAGATCACATATATTGTCCTCTTCCCTTTAGTCAATGTAAAATAGCATTATATTTGTATCACTTTTTACAACTATATCAGCTCTAACGTTTTTACATCACCATACTAACAAACCTAAACGTTTACTACTATATTAGATCTAACTTGTCAACATCAACTAAAAGAAAACCTCCAACTGAGAATGGATCAAACTTGTGAGAATAAGGATGCTAGATATCCTTTCTGGCGTCCTATCTAAGACAGTACAGACATTTTGTTCCGTGCCTTGGAAGTGAGTTTTGGAATCAATATATTAAAGGCGAACAATTTGACATTTTAACACAGACCTATGGCAGCGAAACACATATAAAGTTCTTAATAAGCAACAAGCATTTACCCGATAGATCTGACGATTACCATGGTGTCTTAGTATTCATCCCCAAAATAAAGGATTATCTTTAAAAATACGTGTATACATATATATAGTGCGTCAAGTCCAGCGAGGTGTTACATATTCCGTTAGACATCATTTAAGCATTGATGTCATTTTTTTTTTAGTTTCATCGGGGTATGAAACAAATTTTGTTTGCAAACTGTATGAATCCGCGTAGCGGATTCTTACAGAAGTTTGCAAACAAAATTTGTTTCATACCCCGATGAAACTAAAAAATAATTGACATCAACGCTTATAATTAATTTTTGAAAAAGACGTTCTAATTTAAAACATGTTTTATGTACAATTTTACTGGTTTTAAATGGGATTCTTTTTCTCAAATCGATACGCAACGTCAATTGTCGTATTGTGACGTCACATTTTCGCGCCATTCTCGGAATTTCTTTCATAGAAGAATGAAAAGAATTTTTCGACCAATCACATTTGAGTATTTACCATGAAAACAAAGAACAATTAATTATGTTGACATGACATGATCTATGGGTATTAGATTATATCTTACATATAAGTTTTACTGTTGAAACTGAAATTTTACTTCGAGATAAGCAGGGTATTCGGGTTAAAAGACTTCAAGAGGTGGAAGTTTGACTTTAAATCTGAGTTACATATGTATCTACCTGTTATGCGTGAGTCAACAGTTAATTTCAAGTGGCAACTTGTGTAGAGCATTTCTCATGTCAATTAAAATATGATATATGCACGATTCGTCTTACGATATCCGAGATATTTTTTATTTCAAACCGTAAGACTGTGACATAGCTTGCTGATAATCTACCGGTTCCCAATGATCCCCGAGCAGGTTAACAAATTGACTTGTCAGAGAGCCTGGTTAGGGCGCTGCGCAGCCAAAGCTAATGAACGTAATTTGACAAGTGTATGGTGGTTAGGAGTAATGGCGGATCAACTTTTAATTGTAGTGATCTAATGATTCACGATAACAAATTCATTGGGATGATATCCCCATCAATCAGAACACCTGATTTACTCCGGATGTCACTTTCCCCCAAGAAACATATTTTGAAATATAAATGACTTCGTTAGTTATAACACTATAACACATCACTCACAGCAGCCTCTCGTTTCATTATTTATTAACCACTAGTAATGCTGCTACATAAACTTCATATCGTCCATCCAACGAAAGCAATCTATTTATAAAATTGCTACATCAACTGCTCATTTTGACAAAAGATAATCTATTGTATTACTACATCAACTGTTTCCCCTGACAAAAGACAACCTATATATAGTATTGCTACCATACCTGTTTCCCCTGACAAAAGACAACCTATTTATAGTATTGCTACAAATCCTGTTTAACATGACAAGAGACAACCTATTTATAGTATTGCTACAAATCCTGTTTCACATGACAAAAGACAATCTATTTATAGTTTTGCTACATCACCTGTTTCACCTGACAAAATAATTGATACATCATCTATTCGACAAGACAATCTAGTTATAGTGCTGCTATATACATTCCGTGAACCTTCTGACAAAGGACAATCTATTTATAGCGCTACTACATCACGTGTTCCGACTCTCAAATCACGATCTTTGTATAAGACTGCTTGTCAACCCGTTCGTGATATATACAGTAACGTATACATTCACATATCACAAACTATTCATTATATTCCGAGGAAGGAACCGGAAGTCGACACACTAATACTAGATCGATCATTATTCTTCCGCGCTAGGTCGTGTGGTCAAGAGAAGCTATACTCATTATCCTTCCGCGTGTGCTCAAGAGATGCTATATTTCTCCTAAGCATTGTTTCGTTCTTAGTTCTGGTCAGCACAAATTCAGAATTCAATAGGAGTCACGAGAATTCTACAGCATAATCACAGACCGCCTGTAGGAAACGGGTGTCGGACTGGAGCGTCCCTCATTAAGGGGGAGCAAAATAACAGTGGCATATTGATACTCCTATAAATATCAATGTACGGTATCTGGTTCAAGTGTTCGTATATATCATAGCTGACAAAGGCCTTGCTTTGGACAATTTGCTTAGTTGTTTGTTAATTTGGCAAAGCATGCGATCAGGTGGATGTTTCTAGAGAATCTTTGTAAATCAGATATGTTACACAAAGCAACCATTCCATATGCTAACAAGTTTCTATAAGCGGCAATAGGGACACTTTTTTGACCGGATGTGTATCTGTTAACGCGTACACCACATTCATTCTGTTTTGATTATGAAATGCAAAGGGCGGTTGTGAGTAGTACAGCACAAGTATAACACAAAAAGAGGCATTCTAATTACCAAAACTATGACATTAGACAATTACACGTACAAGACCTCTGAAGACAGCAAGGAGACTTTGTTTTAGGGAAAATAGTGTCATTACCGAGTTTTAAGTCGAAATGCAGATGACTGAAAAAGGCCCAAACTCCATATTTTAACTACTTGTCTTCAGCAGTTTCCTTCATACGTTCTTAACCATTAACTTAACAAAATATCTCTCGACATAACATATTAGTATAATACTATTTAAAACCGCCATTTGTATTTTATAGATTCAGCTGGGAAACCAATGCCCCCATTCCATCTTATTGCCAACTCTAAGCATCATGCCATTGCTGTTCCGTTTAAAATGTGATCCACGCGCCCTACATGTCCTCATGCATTTTCTATCAAAACATTAATAAATGAAGCGAAAATATGAATTAAGATACGAAATCAGTCAACATCCCTAAATGTCATCGTAACTCGAACCTGATGATATATATTTATTGTGCATATAATATATAATTCATATAGAATAGAAACAAGAAATCAAACTTTAGAAAAATAATCATCTAAACTATTATACTAGTATAATAGTATCTGGTAGGTATGGGTCATTTTAAGCAAACACGTCAATTGTAAGTTCACCGTGCCGTGACTAATCACTGACCAGTGTTTTCTCTTGTTCACTTGTACATCGATGGCATGAACGATTTTAAATAGACATCAGAGTTTCAAGACGACGATTTTAAAGTTCCTCACTAAAGCAACAGAGCTGAAATGGCCAATTTTAATTGTAACGGAAAGTCCGGCTTAACAAAAGGCAAACAATAAGATTCGCAAAACAGTTTAAATAGTGGTGGAAAAAGAGGAAAACATATCCTACAATAGTTACAACCCCGAAAGTTGTGCACAATAGTACGATAAATTCTTCAATTCACATTGAAATGTTCGCCTTCATTTTGAATTCACAAGATCACTGACTTGTCATATCTGTATGTAGGAAACATCGCGGAATAGGTACCAACGAAATGTCATCTCCTCAAAACGGATAACGATATTACTATCTATATTAATCTGAGACAATATGATGTGTTTATTATCTGTGTCAATTTCTGTCATCTCTTCAACTTGTATTGACTTTATAAATAATCTCATAAAATGACTGTTGCCTGACTTATAACCTTGATGGAATGTCCTCGTGAATGACCTCCTTATGGAACAGAAGAATTAACCCGTCTTTCATTGTGATAATTACTACTACGCTTTATGTAATTAGTAACTTCCCATGGTATTCCAGATTAGGTTTGTCTTACCGACACATATCTTTGAAATACCGACGAGTAAATATTAATTTCACGCATGAATGACTTTTGTATTTCTATTACTTGGTAACTGATCAATCGATGGAAACAATTATGTACGTTTGTGTCTGGTTGCCGCACGATTTGAAGTCTTCTGATTATGCTGCATAACTCATGAATATTCATGTACCACTTATGCAAATGAGTTGCATACATCCTCTGTCGACCAAGAAGTGTGTGATATTTCATTAATTCAATATAATTATCATTGATGTGTCATCCAGGAGCCAAGGTCAACCACAAGGGTATATTGGAATATCAAGGTTTACGTAACGTAGCCAGTGGACGAACGCGTAACATCTGACCTGAAATCACGTGCTTACATTCCTGCGAATCAGTTTAAAGACAATGCTCGTGTAAACAGCTGTAAACCATGACAGTTTTGTACCAGCGATTTATACATACTGTAACCTTATTTGCATCTGTTTTCTTCTTTCCTAACGGTTATTACCTTACTCCCAAAAGGTGAATAAACAATTCCGCTATTTACTGTATAACTGTGCACTCACAACGCCATGTCTGATGTGTCATAATTGTCTGTTTATCAGGCCGTGGTATCTTTTGTCATTGTGGTATATTTTGTGATTGTGTGTAGACCCCGTAAATATTTAATTAATGTATTTTTATGTCGTGGTATATTTTGTCATTGTGGTATATTTTGCCATTGTTTGTAGACCCCGTAGAATATTTAATTAATGTATTTTGGGTCATGGTATATTTTGTCATTATGTATAGACCCCGTAGAATATTAAATGTATTTTTAGGTCGTGGTATATTTTGTCATTATGTATAGATCCTGTGAAGCATGTATTTGCGGTAGTTTAGGGTGTTGACGTTGTATTGACTGTTGAGCGACTTTCTGAATGTTATTCATATCGACTGACATCTGGTAACTATTCGATTCTGATGCCTACATTATTCACGAATGGTTCGCAGCCCGAAAGGGTGTTTAATTAGCCTACACCACAAACAATATAGTTTCTCGTGTCATCATAAACAACGAGCATGTAAAATGGTTTAAACAAAAATTTAACTTTTTGTATTTATTTTACAAAAATGTAATTTTCTTTCAGAATCATTAAATCTTTTATTATTGTGTCTGGAGACCCTAGTGTTTCTACGGAAATGATGATTTTCCATCAACTAGATTTACGGTATTTTAATGGAATTCGTCCTGTAGGTAGGCGAAAACGATCCCAAGGTCATCATTTCTTTTGGGAAACAGATTCTGTGTTTAATCGGTTAGATCAGACAAGCTTAGCAATGTCGTTTAATGGCGCTTATCACACTTTTGTTGCAACTCCGGTTTTTTTTGGGTTTTTTTGTTGTTTTTTTTTGTTTGTTATTTTTTTGTGTTTAGATTTTAAGAAGCTTTTATATCCGATGTATCGCCATATAATTTAAGGCTACGTACCGAAAGAGACCGAAGGCCATGTTTGTTTACCCGGGACAGCTCTAGCT
This sequence comes from Pecten maximus, assembly GCF_902652985.1. NCBI lineage: Eukaryota > Metazoa > Mollusca > Bivalvia > Pectinida > Pectinidae > Pecten > Pecten maximus. Next base: position 51,536,491 of record NC_047018.1, on the reverse strand, counting down.
ATATCCCTACTTTGACAGAACCCCTGGAAATTGTAGTAAAGTCTCATTGTATTAAGTTTCGTTTACGACATACAGGAAAATACAGTACAGAATATCTTAATATTAAACTGAACCTTTGTTTAAACTTACAGCTCTCTCATTAGGATAAGGCACCGCTATGATATAACAGAATCATATAGAGATCGCCTAAACGAGCATGAACAGGGTTAATCAAATTCAATCAAATGGAAACCTTTTTTATTCAATATTTTCATCGATAAAAATGATTGAAATGCTGCCGCTGGAATTTTGAATAATGGTCAATACCGGCAGGACAACCCAACCGGTCACATCATACTGACCGAGGCAAACGCTCAACTAAATCGGTGTCAATGGAGACATCAAAAAGAAGGTAGTTATTTAGGAAAAAGAGAAAAATCAAAATCCCAAATTTGGTCGCCTCTTACGATCACGCAAAGGGAGAGTAGTTATAAATTCAAAGCCCTTCCTGTAGGACAACTAACTCTGTTGTATATCTATGTAAGTATATATATTATACCTTTCCTTATTTTACTATATATAAAATGTAGATAATAGAAATGCTATTTGAAACACATCCTCCAAAAAATGCTATTTACCAGGTGAATAGTCCAAAGTGCTATTTACCCGGAATGAACTCATTCATATTTTCGCGGAATTTTTTGCTTTGTTCATTCTGATTGGACAATGCATTGGGCGTATCCCTTCGGATCGTCCCTATCGCCATACCTTGTATTAGGATAAAGTCCGAATACTCTTTCGAAAACGTAAGCGCTAAAGGAACATTTCGGAAAATTTTGGCTTCATCTACAGGATTATATAATCGGGATGAAGACGTGCTGGAGAGGATTGTTTCTGAAAGACAACGACAACGCTAACACACAACAGTTAATGCTTTTTTATATCTTGAATTTACATTTAAATTTGATTATTGAAACAGACTTTGCTTTTATTACTAGTCTTGAACAAAATGGAATAATTTAAATGTGGGTATCATACATCAGTTATTGTATGGGGATTTCTGGAAAAAACACTTTTATTGTACCCATTGTCTCGGGGACAATACAAATGCTATTTCCCTCACATCTATACAATAACTGAATATTATATTGCGGTTTACTTTTGAATTTTAATCAAACATTTAATACCATTTAAAATAAGATCATATCAATTTCATATATGACAAAGTGACACTATACACCTGTAATCACAGAAACCATACATTCGTCGTAATAATATAAACATCTGTTATCACGGAAATCATACCTTAGTCTAAACAATATATACACCTGTAATCACAGAAATCATACCTTAGTCTAAACAATATAAACATCTGTTATCACGGAAATCTAACCTTAGTCTAAGCAATATATACACCTGTAATCACATAAATCTTACCTTAGTCTAAACAATATATACACCTGTAATCACAGAAATCTTACCTTAGTCTAAGCAATATATACACCTGTAATCACAGAAATCATTACTTAGTCTAAATAATATATACATCTGTAATCACAAAAACAGTACATTCTTCTAAACCGTGAGTTTGCTAGTGAGGCACGAAATAATTGAAATCAGATTTCAGGATTGAAGGGAGAAGCTGGTTATAGTAACAGCACAAAGATACAAATGTTGTGATACTGTGTGATGAACCCGAACGGTACACCATTAGGAAACATAGAAAGGACAAGCAGCAGATGTTGTTTGTTAAATAATTAGCCGGGTCCAAATTATCTACCAGTTCATATTGAGCCTAAAAATGTACTGACGTATATCACTGCCACATAATTGTTTAGTGTTTTCTTTCCTAGCACGATTAATGATGACAGAAACCTGCTGTTTGTATTTGTTACCTTCTATCATTGAAGGCAAAAAGCAACTCGTTCGCCGAATCGTTTCCGAAATATTGAGGATGATATGTGATGTTATTCAAAACTGAAAGGACTAGATTTGTTATGTTCTTTATTAGATTATTATCGGCTCAGGTGTTTATCTTTAGACGAATGACCATGAGACTTTGTCATTTATCTATTTCATTTGCAGTTTGATATTCAACTAAACAAGTTTCTCATTGGTCCAAAAACAGCTAATCATGAAGTAGTCCTTTTAAATAGATTGGCTGAAGGGGATTTGTACTACAAAACCAAACTGTAGTCGTAGAAGTATAGGGCGGAAACAAATGTCATTGATACCTTACAAAGCATTGTAGAGCATAACGCATACGTGATGGCCACGAGCGGTGAATGTTAGCATCGCGAGGCGACATTCTACAGCTCCACTGTAACGAAATTCGATATCAACAGGTGGCGCTTTATACACCTCTGTTGGACAGATAGCCATCCCTAACTTATCACCGTAGTAACGAGATATGGGCAGAGGTATCCGGTCATCCTTCCTAAAGTAACAGTGTATTCCCTACAGTGCCTGGACGATTTAGACCCTAGTACTGGCGATAGAAATGTTACCATGCAAATCTTTCCGAGAGGTGTCGTTACACACCAGTTTTGTCACCAACTCTGAGCTATTGTTATCGTTGGAGTATATTAATGGGTTATTCCGAATGGCGTTTGCAATTTTTTTTTGCAAATATTGCCGGCTTGGTATTGATGTCAATAGTCAATCTCATAATATGTGTATGTATATAGATTTTATATTGTGTGGAATGTCTTTGTTTTCAGACACACAGTCACGTGACGGATTACAAATGAATAGATATCTCGAGATTTGTTGTAGAAAGGCCTTGACAGTGAAATTGAATTCCAAATAAATTCCTTTTCGTATGAATAACAAATCATCCGTATTCATTTCTATAAAGTGATATTTCTCGTTCCAAGAAAATGGAATAAAGTTGTTCATAGACTTGCCATTCAAGTGAACCAACCTTTTGTTAATGTACCGTAAACAGGCAATCAAATCACCGCTATCATTGGAACCACCTCGTGGATGTCACGTGATTTGTTGATCTTGTAGATGATGACCTTGGAGCAAATTTATATCAACATTGGTGAGAGTATGGTCAGGTCGGCCAGGACGACTTTACCATGAGTTTAACTCGTGTGTCCCATCAAGTGTTGTTTTTCTTGATGACATTTCAGAGCTTACAGAGATGTGAGGTAAACTGTAGCAAACAAATGCATTTCCTAACGTCATAAAGCCAACAGCATCAGTGACAATGGTATTCGAGATGTTTCAAAAGCGCGTGCAGCTTAAAACGGATGATGATGGAATTCTGCTCGGCAAGACTGTCTATCTGATCGTTATATGGATGTTAACCAAAACATGTCTTTATAACCATAACATTATATAACTGTTCCCCATTGCCGATGATAATTTCGTTATGTCTGATGGTGTTACTGTTATCGTTCAAACAAAAAGGAAATTATATTTTCCGCAATTTTATTATATTCTCCGAAATACAAAATATAGCAAAAAGCATCCGAGTCACGCAATACGTGAAGCAAACACACAGACATATGGGGCCGCGGTGGCCGAGTGGTTAAGGTGTCCTGACACTTTATCACTAGCCCTCCACCTTTGGGTTGCGAGTTCGAAACCTACGTTGGGCAGTTGCCAGGTGACAGGCACGTCCTGAAATGACCCTTGCTGTTAATAGGACGTTACACAAAAACAAACCAAACCAAACCCAGTCATCTGGTCATGTGACCATGAGGACCCGTTACAGCCCCACACTACCACCACCACAACCACCACCGCACGATCGCACTCTCACTCACACACATAACATTATTGGTGATTTGTCGAACTTTTGACGTTTCAGGTAACCTCAGGCACTAGATTTGGCACTAAACGATCTATTTCCGGTGACCGGAATCGGTTATCGAACTATCAGCAACGTGTTTAACATGATAGAGCTGAGTCGGACATCGATTAGATGTCTTGATGTCAGTCCTCTTTTGGAACACCGGGATAATCTCAGATAGTCCTATTCCACAGTCGTGGGACAAGACACGACTTTCGGAACACAATCTGCATACATAAACTACGTTTCCGCTTCAGGAGATCACACCCAGCAGGGAGTGTGGATCCACACTATTTGGAAACCTGACGTATCTGTCTTGATTAACAACTTAAAATAAATATCACAACCGTTGTACTACTTATGACCAATCAAACCAATATTTTTTATTTAAAAAAAAAAAAAAAAAAAAAATATATATGTTGATCAAACATCAGTAGGTATTAATACCGGAACAGCGATGACATGCCGTGCCATCATTTATTTACCCCAAACTTAAAAGTCATAGACGATTTACCGCCTTGGTTACCAACATGACGTGTACATGTCTAACTTACCAGGGACCCCGAAACATAACGACTGATTTCCTTGGCCACAGACAACAGTTGATAGGGACTTCATTATTGGCGTTTGTCTACAGTGCATCAATCGATCGGTGATTTGTCTTTAATACTTGTCTTTTCTCTGTGGTGTGATTAAAAATGACCTTTTTATTTTGTCCTTGGGGACTAAAGGGGCATGATATGTTGTTAGGTGTCAATAAAACGCAATTTCGCTTGATGTGTATTAGCCGTTTTGCCAAAAGCCTTTAATATATACTCGCTAGAGAAACATACGTTCTGCTTGTACCGGAAATGCTGTGCATTTACCGCCATAAATATCTCACTCTTGCGCGACAAAAAATATACATATATGTTCGAGGGAAATAGAATCCTTCCTGGAACGCAATTCGGATTTCAAGTCACGATAGTAAATATTAGTAATAAATGATATAAAAAGGTGAGGTAGACTTCTGTGTGGCCCGGCCAGGTAGTTCGAAATGGCCTGCAGTGGCAGTGGCCGTCTGTGTTTTGTAATCATGCTGTCACAACTATTGCATTTTATTTGTTTTTCATCTGTGACACAACATGACACAAAGGACATCCGTAAATAATTCATACAAACGTGCAATAAAGCCGCTGTTTCTGTATTTCCTATCATGACACGGCTTCCCGCTTACAACCTTGACTCCGAACATATTTATATACATTTGCCTGGTCGGGTTGTCAGTACAAACTGAAATCAAGAAATAAGTGGACATATTTCACGTATCATTGTCTGAGACGCTGCTGGGAGTAAAGAGTATTATGTCACAGGAAAAGGAGAAAATATAAATGAATTTCGACAAACTTTGCACATATGTTATTTGTGACATTTTCTCGTGTCTCCCTAAAAGCCATGAAGTTCAATCATTTTTTACCAGAGTTATGGCCCTTGATGACACTAAAAGAGACTTATCTTGTCTACGCTACTCCTCCAAACACACTTAACCAATTTAAATAAAACTACGCACGAACGTTAGGGAATATGTTAAGATGTACACGCAAGTTGATTTTTTTTCCAAAATTGTCCGTTCCCATGGTAACCATACACAAGTTTTGTGTAATGGCCAATATCTCATCAGCCCTTGACAGCTCGGTAACAACTCAGTAACAACTTCTTAGGGAATCACCTTAACTAAAAAGCAAACTTATTCTTTGAGAATATAAATATTCAATAGCTGAGTTTAAATACCGTTTTGTATAACTTCATTACGATCTGAAAATATCAGCTACATTAACATTTAACATGGAGATTGTTATATATTGATAGCGATCGTTATGTTCGCACTTTGAATCATTAAAATAGCATATCGAATCCTTTATAATGACAATTGTGGAATCCTTTATAATGACACATGTCTAATCCTTTATAATGACATCAGTCAAATCCTTTATAATGACAATTGTGGAATCCTTTATAATGACACGTCTAATTCTTTATAATGACACATGTCAAATCCTTTATAATGACACCAGTCTAATCCTTTATAATGACACATGTCAAATCCTTTATAATGACACCAGTCTAATCCTTTATAATGACACATGTCGAATCCTTTATAATGACACATGTCAAATCCTTTATAATGACACATGTCAAATCCTTTATAATAACACATGTCAAATCCTTTATAATGACACATGTCAAATCCTTTAGAATGACAAATGTCCAATCCTTTATAATGCCACATGTCTAATCCTTTATAATGACATATGTCAAATCCTTTATAATGACACATGTCCAATCCTTTATAATGACACATGTCTAATCCTTTATAATGACACATGTCGAATCCTTTATAATGACACATGTCTAATTCTTTATAATGACACATGTCTAATCCTTTATAATGACACGTCGAATCCTTTATAATGACACATGTCAAATCCTTTATAATGACACATGTCAAATCCTTTATAATGACACATGTCAAATCCTTTATAATGACACATGTCAAATCCTTTATAATGACACATGTCAAATCCTTTATGATAACACGTCGAATCCTTTATAATGACACATGTCGAATCCTTCATAATAACACATGTCAAATACGTTATAATGACACATGTCCAATCCTTTATAATGACACATGTCCAATCCATTATAATGACACATGTCAAATCCTTTATAATGACACATATCCAATCCTTTGTAATGACACATGTCTAATCCTTTTTAATGACACATGTCGAATCCTTTATAATGACACATGTCAAATCCTTTATAATGACACATGTCAAATCCTTTATAATGACACATGTCAAATCCTTTATAATGACACATGTCAAATACTTTATGATAACACGTCGAATCCTTTATAATGACACATGTCGAATCCTTTATAATAACACATGTCAAATACGTTATAATGACACATGTCCAATCCTTTATAATGACACATGTCCAATCCATTATAATGACACATGTCAAATCCTTTGTAATGACACATGTCGAATCCTTTATAATGACACATGTCTAATACTTTATAATGACACATGTCTAATCCTTTATAATGACACCAGTCAAATCCTTTATAATGACAATTGTGGAATCCTTTATAATGACACATGTCAATTCCTTTATAATGACACGTCTAGTCCTTTATAATGACACATGTCTAATCCTTTATAATGACATCAGTCAAATCCTTTATAATGACAATTGTGGAATCCTTTATAATGACACGTCTAATTCTTTATAATGACACATGTCAAATCCTTTATAATGACACCAGTCTAATCCTTTATAATGACACATGTCAAATCCTTTATAATGACACCAGTCTAATCCTTTATAATGACACATGTCGAATCCTTTATAATGACACATGTCAAATCCTTTATAATGACACGTCGAATCCTTTATAATGACACATGTCTAATCCTTTATAATGACACCATACTAATCCTTTATAATGACAATTGTGGAATCCTTTATAATGACACATGTCGAATCCTTTATAATGACACATGTCAAATCCTTTATAATGACACATGTCAAATCCTTTATAATGACACGTCTAATCCTTTATAATGACACAAGTCCAATCCTTTATAATGACACTGGTCAAATCCTTTATAATGACACATGTCGAATCATTTATAATGACACGTCGAATCCTTTATAATGAAACATGTCTGATCCTTTATAGTGACACATGTCTAATCCTTTATAATGACACATGTCGAATCCTTTATAATGACACATGTCAAATCCTTTATAATGACACGTCGAATCCTTTATAATGAAACATGTCTGATCCTTTATAGTGACACATGTCTAATCCTTTATAATGACACATGTCTAATCCTTTATAATGACACATGTCTAATCCTTTATAATAACACATGTCTAATCCTTTATAATGACACATGTCTAATCCTTTATAATGACACATGTCTAATCCTTTATAATGACACATGTCTAATCCTTTATAATGACACATGTCGAATCCTTTATAATGACACATGTCTAATCCTTTATAATGACACATGCCAAATCCTTTATAATGACACATGTCTAATCCTTCATAATGACACGTCGAATCCTTTATAATGACACATGTCAAATCCTTTATAATGACACATGTCTAATCCTTTATAAAGACTCAAGTCCAATCCTTTATAATGACACATGTCAAATCCTTTTTAGTGACACAAGGCGTATCAATGATTGATAAGGTCAGTTCCCTTTGTTTCTGCTCATTTTATAATATTATTTCAACTGATACATGTCCCTTGCATGCATGCGTGAACGAATGTAGGAGAGAGCAATAATGAACAGCTGGAAAGGCAAGCCGATCAATGTAAACTAGGGATTTAGTCAAATTCTATTGCAGGCTTAAATTGATTGGAATTAACTCAAGTGTAAATAAACATAGGGATCAAGTAAATATCTTAGAAAGTGTGGACTTACACTATTATTACCGATCAAAAAAGATTATAAGGTTAGGGTAATTTAAACAGTATGTAACATTTCTAGGAACGTCCGAGTTGGTTCAAGTTGGAATACGTTTATCAGTATGTTCCCTCATATGAAGGGATGTAGTTATCAAACAAAAAAATAGTAACATTTTCCAGAGACTTAAACTAATCAATTGTTAAATCTGCCAAATGGTGCCACTGCCATAAAAACTTATTTGCAAACGATTTGAATTGATATTAACCTATCGTACAGTACATCAACAGGGCTGATATATTTCAGTGAACTCCTATTTAACAAAAATCTTCCGATGACCGTCGAACCTGGTGAATCTGGCTGAGTATCGCTTCCATTTATAGGAACGATTGTTTTAGGTCCACCAAACGTACGCCGTCGCAGGTTAAGCCGATATTTTTGTCACCACTTATTTAACAAGTATTTTGTCCTATGTTTTAGTGTATATTCCGAACAGTATCGTCCATATTGAAACATAAACCTTTACATTATATGTAGAATTTACAACCTTAAAGATCTTCGTGCAAAACAGATATTATATCTGTTAAATATCAGAAGCTTTAGAAACTATTCAAACTTCGTTTAGGAATCAAACAAGCTTCACGTTTGTATTAAATATATTAAACAATGTTGTATAATCAAGACTCAAATTTGAGAAGTTTGAAGAAAAGAGCAAACACAAACACCACCTTGTTCAGCTGACATCTTCTTTATGATAATTTTTTTAGTTAAACCTTTATAATTGAAAGTTTGGTTTGGGTTAATTTTGAGTAACGACCTTACAACAGCTGTGGTCATTAAATCATTACCCCAGTGTTTGAGACACATGCTGATACGTAATGTATATGTGTATGTCTGAGGTATGTAGAGACTGATGCCAAACATACTGCCGAAAACATCCAGCAGGAAACCTCACTCGGTCACATTATACTGGAATCGGGCAAACTGGTCGTTCTAATTGAAAGCAACTTCAACCTATCACCGTATTTTTTTTTTTTTTTTTTCATCAACTGTGTATTCTGTACCGTACGTAATTAATACAGCCTAAAGGACTCGTCAGCATTGTATAGACAGTGTACTCAAATCATTACCGTACAATATAGACAGTGTACCCAAATCATTACCGTACAATATAGACAACGTACCCAAATCATTTACGTACAATATAGACATCGTACCCAAATCATTACCGTACAATATAGACAGTGTACCCAAATCATTACCGTACTATGACAGTGTACCCAAATCATTACCGTACAATATAGACAGTGTACCCAAATCATTACCGTACAATATAGACAACGTACCCAAATCATTTACGTACAATATAGACAACGTACCCAAATCATTTACGTACAATATAGATAGTGTACCCAAATCATTTACGTACAATATAGACAACGTACCCAAATCATTTACGTACAATATAGACATCGTACCCAAATCATTTACGTACAATATAGACAACGTACCCAAATCATTACCGTACAATATAGACAGTGTACCCAAATCATTTACGTACAATATAGACAGTGTACCCAAATCATTACCGTACAATATAGACAACGTACCCAAATCATTTACGTACAATATAGACATCGTACCCAAATCATTTACGTACAATATAGATAGTGTACCCAAATCATTACCGTACAATATAGACAACGTACCCAAATCATTTACGTACAATATAGACAGTGTACCCAAATCATTTACGTACAATATAGATAGTGTACCCAAATCATTACCGTACAATATAGACAACGTACCCAAATCATTACCGTACAATATAGACAACGTACCCAAATCATTACCGTACAATATAGACAACGTACCCAAATCATTACCGTACAATATAGACAACGTATCCAAATCATTTACGTACAATATAGATAGTGTACCCAAATCATTACCGTACAATATAGACAGTGTACCCAAATCATTACCGTACAATATAGACAACGTACCCAAATCATTACCGTACAATATAGACAACGTACCCAAATCATTTACGTACAATATAAACAACGTACCCAAATCATTACCGTACAATATAGACAACGTACCCAAATCATTTACGTACAATATAGACAACGTACCCAAATCATTTACGTACAATATAGACAGTGTACCCAAATCATTTACGTACAATATAGACAACGTACCCAAATCATTTACGTACAATATAGACATCGTACCCAAATCATTTACATACAATATAGACAACGTACCCAAATCATTACCGTACAATATAGACAGTGTACCCAAATCATTTACGTACAATATAGACAGTGTACCCAAATCATTACCGTACAATATAGACAACGCACCCAAATCATTTACGTACAATATAGACAGTGTACCCAAATCATTTACGTACAATATAGATAGTGTACCCAAATCATTACCGTACAATATAGACAACGTACCCAAATCATTTACGTACAATATAAACAACGTACCCAAATCATTACCGTACAATATAGACATCGTACCCAAATCATTACCGTACAATATAGACAGTGTACCCAAATCATTACCGTACAATATAGACAACGTACCTAAATCATTACCGTACAATATAGACAACGTACCAAAATCATTACCGTACAATATAGACAGTGTACCCAAATCATTTACGTACAATATAGACAGTGTACCCAAATCATTACCGTACAATATAGACAGTGTACCCAAATCATTACCGTACAATATAGACAGTGTACCCAAATCATTTACGTACAATATAGACAACGTACCCAAATCATTTACGTACAATATAGACAGTGTTCCCAAATCATTACCGTACAATATAGACAGTGTACCCAAATCATTACCGTACAATATAGACAGTGTACCCAAATCATTACCGTACAATATAGACAGTGTACCCAAATCATTTACGTACAATATAGACATCGTACCCAAATCATTTACGTACAATATAGACAGTGTACCCAAATCATTACCGTACAATCTAGACAGTGTACCCAAATCATTACCGTACAATATAGACAGTGTACCCAAATCATTACCGTACAATATAGACAGTGTACCCAAATCATTACCGTACAATATAGACAGTGTACCCAAATCATTTACGTACAATATAGACATCGTACCCAAATCATTTACGTACAATATAGACAGTGTACCCAAATCATTACCGTACAATATAGACAGTGTACCTAAATCATTACCGTACAATATAGACAGTGTACTCAAATCATTTACGTACAATATAGACAACGTACCCAAATCATTACCGTACAATATAGATAGTGTACCCAAATCATTACCGTACAATATAGACAACGTACCCAAATCATTACCGTACAATATAGACAGTGTACTCAAATCATTTACGTACAATATAGACAACGTACCCAAATCATTACCGTACAATATAGATAGTGTACCTAAATCATTACCGTACAATATAGATAGTGTACCCAAATCATTTACGTACAATATAGACAACGTACCCAAATCATTTACGTACAATATAGACAACGTACCCAAATCATTTATGTACAATATAGACAACGTACTCAAATCATTTACGTACAATATAGACAACGTACTCAAATCATTTACGTACAATATAGACATCGTACCCAAATCATTTACGTACAATATAGACAGTGTACTCAAATCATTTACGTACAATATAGACAGTGTACCCAAATCATTACCGTACAATATAGACAGTGTACCCAAATCATTTACGTACAATATAGACATCGTACCCAAATCATTACCGTACAATATAGACAGTGTACCCAAATCATTACCGTACAATATAGACAGTGTACCCAAATCATTTACGTACAATATAGACATCGTACCCAAATCATTTACGTACAATATAGACAGTGTACCCAAATCATTACCGTACAATATAGACAACGTACCCAAATCATTACCGTACAATATAGACAACGTACCCAAATCATTACCGTACAATATAGACAGTGTACCCAAATCATTTACGTACAATATAGACAGTGTACCCAAATCATTACCGTACAATATAGACAACGTACCCAAATCATTTACGTACAATATAGACAGTGTACCCAAATCATTTACGTACAATATAGACAACGTACTCAAATCATTACCGTACAATATAGACAGTGTACCCAAATCATTACCGTACAATATAGATAGTGTACCCAAATCATTACCGTACAATATAGACAGTGTACCCAAATCATTACCGTACAATATAGACAGTGTACCCAAATCATTTACGTACAATATAGACATCGTACCCAAATCATTTACGTACAATATAGACAGTGTACCCAAATCATTACCGTACAATCTAGACAGTGTACCCAAATCATTACCGTACAATATAGACAGTGTACCCAAATCATTACCGTACAATATAGACAGTGTACCCAAATCATTACCGTACAATATAGACAGTGTACCCAAATCATTTACGTACAATATAGACATCGTACCCAAATCATTTACGTACAATATAGACAGTGTACCCAAATCATTACCGTACAATATAGACAGTGTACCTAAATCATTACCGTACAATATAGACAGTGTACTCAAATCATTTACGTACAATATAGACAACGTACCCAAATCATTACCGTACAATATAGATAGTGTACCCAAATCATTACCGTACAATATAGACAACGTACCCAAATCATTACCGTACAATATAGACAGTGTACTCAAATCATTTACGTACAATATAGACAACGTACCCAAATCATTACCGTACAATATAGATAGTGTACCTAAATCATTACCGTACAATATAGATAGTGTACCCAAATCATTTACGTACAATATAGACAACGTACCCAAATCATTTACGTACAATATAGACAACGTACCCAAATCATTTATGTACAATATAGACAACGTACTCAAATCATTTACGTACAATATAGACAACGTACTCAAATCATTTACGTACAATATAGACATCGTACCCAAATCATTTACGTACAATATAGACAGTGTACTCAAATCATTTACGTACAATATAGAAAGTGTACCCAAATCATTACCGTACAATATAGACAGTGTACCCAAATCATTTACGTACAATATAGACATCGTACCCAAATCATTACCGTACAATATAGACAGTGTACCCAAATCATTACCGTACAATATAGACAGTGTACCCAAATCATTTACGTACAATATAGACATCGTACCCAAATCATTTACGTACAATATAGACAGTGTACCCAAATCATTACTGTACAATATAGACAACGTACCCAAATCATTACCGTACAATATAGACAACGTACCCAAATCATTACCGTACAATATAGACAGTGTACCCAAATCATTTACGTACAATATAGACAGTGTACCCAAATCATTACCGTACAATATAGACAACGTACCCAAATCATTTACGTACAATATAGACAGTGTACCCAAATCATTTACGTACAATATAGACAACGTACTCAAATCATTACCGTACAATATAGACAGTGTACCCAAATCATTACCGTACAATATAGATAGTGTACCCAAATCATTACCGTACAATATAGACAACGTACCCAAATCATTTACGTACAATATAGACAGTGTACCCAAATCATTTACGTACAATATAGACAACGTACCCAAATCATTACCGTACAATATAGACAGTGTACCCAAATCATTACCGTACAATATAGACATCGTACCCAAATCATTTACGTACAATATAGACAGTGTACCCAAATCATTTACGTACAATATAGACAGTGTACCCAAATCATTACCGTACAATATAGACAACGTGCTCAAATCATTTACGTACAATATAGACAACGTACCCAAATCATTACCGTACAATATAGACAGTGTACCCAAATCATTTACGTACAATATAGACAGTGTACCCAAATCATTACCGTACAATATAGACAGTGTACTCAAATCATTACCGTACAATATAGACAGTGTACCCAAATCATTACCGTACAATATAGACAGTGTACCCAAATCATTTACGTACAATATAGACATCGTACCCAAATCATTACCGTACAATATAGACAGTGTACCCAAATCATTACCGTACAATATAGACAGTGTACCCAAATCATTTACGTACAATATAGACAACGTACCCAAATCATTTACGTACAATATAGACAGTGTACCCAAATCATTACCGTACAATATAGACAACGTACCCAAATCATTACCGTACAATATAGACAACGTACCCAAATCATTACCGTACAATATAGACAGTGTACCCAAATCATTTACGTACAATATAGACAGTGTACCCAAATCATTACCGTACAATATAGACAACGTACCCAAATCATTTACGTACAATATAGACATCGTACCCAAATCATTAACGTACAATATAGATAGTGTACCCAAATCATTTACGTACAATATAGACAGTGTACCCAAATCATTACCGTACAATATAGACATCGTACCCAAATCATTACCGTACAATATAGACAACGTACCCAAATCATTACCGTACAATATAGACAACGTACCCAAATCATTTACGTACAATATAGACATCGTACCCAAATCATTTACGTACAATATAGATAGTGTACCCAAATCATTTACGTACAATATAGACAGTGTACCCAAATCATTTACGTACAATATAGACAGTGTACCCAAATCATTTACGTACAATATAGATAGTGTACCCAAATCATTTACGTACAATATAGACATCGTACCCAAATCATTACCGTACAATATAGACATCGTACCCAAATCATTTACGTACAATATAGACAGTGTACCCAAATCATTTATGTACAATATAGATAGTGTACCCAAATCATTTACGTACAATATAGACATCGTACCCAAATCATTTACGTACAATATAGATAGTGTACCCAAATTATTTACGTACAATATAGACAACGTACCCAAATCATTACCGTACAATATAGACATCGTACCCAAATCATTTACGTACAATATAGACATCGTACCCAAATCATTTACGTACAATATAGACATCGTACCCAAATCATTTACGTACAATATAGACAACGTACCCAAATCATTTACGTACAATATAGATAGTGTACCCAAATCATTTACGTACAATATAGACAGTGTACCCAAATCATTACCGTACAATATAGACATCGTACCCAAATCATTTACGTACAATATAGACAACGTACCCAAATCATTTACGTACAATATAGACAGTGTACCCAAATCATTACCGTACAATATAGACAACGTACCCAAATCATTACCGTACAATATAGACAACCTACCCAAATCATTACCGTACAATATAGACAGTGTACCCAAATCATTTACGTACAATATAGACAGTGTACCCAAATCATTACCGTACAATATAGACAACGTACCCAAATCATTACCGTACAATATAGATAGTGTACCCAAATCATTACCGTACAATATAGACAACGTACCCAAATCATTACCGTACAATATAGATAGTGTACCCAAATCATTACCGTACAATCTAGACAGTGTACCCAAATCATTTACGTACAATATAGACAACGTACCCAAATCATTTACGTACAATATAGACAGTGTACCCAAATCATTTACGTACAATATAGACAGTGTACCCAAATCATTTACGTACAATATAGACAGTGTACCCAAATCATTACCGTACAATATAAACAACGTACCCAAATCATTTACGTACAATATAGACAACGTACCCAAATAATTACCGTACAATATAGATAGTGTACCCAAATCATTACTGTACAATATAGATAGTGTACCCAAATCATTACCGTACAATATAGACAGTGTACCCAAATCATTTACGTACAATATAGACAACGTACCCAAATCATTTACGTACAATATAGACAACGTACCCAAATAATTACCGTACAATATAGATAGTGTACCCAAATCATAACCGTACAATATAGATAGTGTACCCAAATCATTACCGTACAATATAGACAGTGTACCCAAATCATTACCGTACAATATAGACATCGTACCCAAATCATTTACGTACAATATAGACAACGTACCCAAATCATTTACGTACAATATAGACAACGTACCCAAATAATTACCGTACAATATAGATAGTGTACCCAAATCATTACCGTACAATATAGACATTGTACCCAAATCATTTACGTACAATATAGACAGTGTACCCAAATCATTACCGTACAATATAGACAGTGTACCCAAATCATTTACGTACAATATAGACAGTGTACCTAAATCATTACCGTACAATATAGACAACGTACCCAAATCATTACCGTACACTATAGACAGTGTACCCAAATCATTACCGTACAATATAGACAGTGTACCCAAATCATTTACGTACAATATAGACAGTGTACCCAAATCATTACCGTACAATATAGACAACGTACCCAAATCATTACCGTACAATATAGACAGTGTACCCAAATCATTACCGTACAATATAGACAGTGTACCCAAATCATTACCGTACAATATAGACAACGTACCCAAATCATTACCGTACAATATAGACAGTGTACCCAAATCATTACCGTACAATATAGACAACGTACCCAAATCATTACCGTACAATATAGACAGTGTACCCAAATCATTACCGTACAATATAAACAACGTACCCAAATCATTACCGTACAATATAGACAGTGTACCCAAATCATTTACGTACAATATAGACAGTGTACCCAAATCATTTACGTACAATATAGACAGTGTACCCAAATCATTACCGTACAATATAGACATCGTACCCAAATCATTTACATACAATATAGACAACGTACCCAAATCATTACCGTACAATATAGACAGTGTACCCAAATCATTTACGTACAATATAGACAGTGTACCCAAATCATTACCGTACAATATAGACATCGTACCCAAATCATTTACGTACAATATAGACATCGTACCCAAATCATTACCGTACAATATAGACAGTGTACCCAAATCATTACCGTACAATATAGACAGTGTACCCAAATCATTACCGTACAATATAGACAGTGTACCCAAATCATTACCGTACAATATAGACAGTGTACCCAAATCATTACCGTACAATATAGACAGTGTACCCAAATCATTTACGTACAATATAGACAGTGTACCCAAATCATTTACGTTAAATGCAGGCTGTGGAAATTTATTTCACCAAAGTCTCAAGTTGCTGCATCAGCTTCAAAAAGCAAGGTTACAAAAATCATTAAGTATTGAAATTCACTGTAAGCTTCAAGGTATATACAGCTGTCGACGTTTGTAACACTGACGGGACAATGGCCGCCTTTCATGAGTATAAAATGAAATATTTCGTCAGCTGGATGCATGGCTGTAATTTGATTTGTGTATATTTTCGTGTAGGCAGGTGCGGTTTCACCAGTATCACAAGTAACATGCCTCTACAATGTGGCCTGTTATATCCCCAATATGTGGCCGTTCAATGTCGCTAAATCTATATTAATTAATAAAGATATCACTTACTTTTCCGGTGCTCTATCATTCAACCATGAAGAGAAAACACTGGAGTTTAAGGGAGAGTGAATGGTAACGCTGTACTAAGGGTTGTGTAAGCCAGGACTTAGACTGTATCAGTTTACGATAAATAAAGAATATTACGTACATATTGATACCGAGTCAAACACCTACACCAAATCAGTATGATATAGACATTATATACAACATATATTATATATGTACATGTTAAAGTGTCGATTTCACTAGCATTAAGAAAATATTAACGGAAGTAGACATATCGTAAAGTTCATCAAATACACTCGTATATTGACATCACCAATTAATATCATATATAACCATACAAACACCCACTGACACGCGTCAAACCTCTAACATCAATTAATATCATATATAACCATACATACACCCACTGACACGCGTCAAACCTCTAACATATAGTCAACAAGTGGTCATGTTTCTACAAACTTATTTATCCGAGAAATTGTGATTTTGCCAACTCAAAAGCAGTTCGTTTCCACAGAACTTTACACGAATTTCCAACCCACACTCCATACATATACATTACAACATCAAGAGTGTCACTCCCTGGAAGAGAAAACCAGACAAAAAATTTCAAAACTTAATTTTTCGATATACAGTATATCATTGGTCGTGAATCCTACTTTATACATTGACTTAAAGATAAATATGTAACCCAGCGAGTGTTCACACTAGGAAATTGACAAAGTAGTGAGCGATGGGTAGCTAATTATCAAGGGCAAATACAATGATTAAAGGTTTGTGGTGCCGTTAAATATACAAAACAGAGTCCACCTACTGACACATTGTTATGACCTGTCTGTGGAGCGGAAGTCGGATTAAAATAAAAAAGCTACGTAGATTTTTCCTACACCGCCATGTTGACGTTCTCTTCCAATTATGCGCGAAACCGGTTCAATTATAACAAGAGGCCTGTATCGTTCACCTGGTATTCACATGTTTGAGAGTTCTGCACCTTTCATTTAATCAAAAGAACTTCATCCTATACCTTTCAGGTAATCAGAAGTTCTTCATCGGTTTGAACAAATTAGACCTCTGTGACCTTGAATATGGTTTGTGGAGCCCCAACATAGAAACATACTAACCAAATATCACGACTCTTGGCCTTTCGGATAACCGGAAGTCGTTTGAATGCCTTGAATATGGAACGAGGAATTTTTTCTCTCACCTTTGTCGGACCTCAACCAAGGAACTCGGGAAGTTTGGTTAGTCGTTAAAAGGTCTCAAGAAAATTCAAACATGTGACATTGAATATGAGTCAAGGTCATTTCTTTTAGCGAACTTTGTAAGGCCTCATCCTAGGAACCGATTAGCTAAATATCATCACTCCGGGAGTTTCGGTTATTGAGTCGTTTAAAAGTTTTAAAAATTTTAACCCTTGTTACCTTGAATTTTGGTCAAGGTCATTTCTTTGAGCGAACTTTCATAGGCTTCATCCATGGAACTTATCAGTCAAATATCATTACTTTGGAGGCTTTGTTATTAAGAAGATATTGTTTAAATATTTTAACAAATTTGATCCACGACCCCAGACGTCGGTCGGGACGGACGCCATATCTTGTGATCTTGTGTTCTAGCTGTACAATATAAATCCTTTTAGTAAAACTAATTAATGAACAGATTTCATTAGCAGACATAGTGCGTTTCAACTTTTGATACTTTGGACTAAACTAACTGGTCTGACGACCACATAACTGGAAGAAAACATGGCGGTGTAGGTAAAATATACAGAGCTTGTTAATTTCAACCAGATTTCCGCGCCACAGACGGCTCATCATAATATCTCAGTAAGGTAGTTAGAGTCTGTTTTGTATATTAAACGGCATCACAAACATCAAATCTGTAGATTTGCCCTTCATGGTTAACTATCATTAACGGCCCGGCTCAAATTCCCACAGACAGGGAGATACTACCTATCCCACTCGGAACACCTCGGCCGATTCTCTATGGTCAGATTGACCGTAGAGAATCGGCCGAGGTGTTCCGAGTGCTACCTATCCTATACCTTTTTTTCGGATTCGTTATGTCATACATTTGTAGCTTGCTCAATATTTGGCCATTTTCTTTGTGTGAACATTTGGTGGAGAGGTTAAATATTTTTCGTTATGATGATATATAACAAAGTGGGATCCACGACCAATACTATATCAAATATATTATTTTAAAAACCCTTGTCAGGTTTTCTCTTCCAGTGAGCTACATAATACCCTTATAATGTAATACATATATTGGACCTGGGGTTGGGATTCGTGACAAGTCCCTGTGTTAGACTCCACTAAGTTAAACTCTCTCACAAGCATGCAGTCTGTTCTCATTATTCAACGAAATAGCAAGCGTCATTAGTTTTGTCCGTGTAGGTAACGAAATGACGTCATAGAAATTCAGAGGTAGAAAAGTGTCCCTACGTCATTGGAATACCAACGTTGATATTCTGATTCTGGGATTTATTACACTGTATTAAATTCTTACCAGTGAACTCTATATTATAATTCAACAGAAAACCATCCAATACCCCATATAAATCTTTTTGATAAGTTTATAGAATTATATATAATGGAACGAAGACGATGTAATCAGATTTTATCATGTGGTGGCACGTTCTAACACTCGGTTGATATCGCCTCGCGACCGTTTTCGATTTAAAGCGTCACTTTGCCAAATAAAGCTTGTCAGTGTGGGCTATTTTTAGGCTACTATTTTCTGGTCAAGCTGGACACCGTCCAATAAAGTCAGCGAAAGTGGGAATGGACTTCTAGTGGCAAAAACTATTTATGTTTGGTTGATAGTTTCCGACATTTTATTACGTGAGCGTTAACGACTTTTTACAATACTAAACAGTGTCGGGAGTATACTGTTGACGGGGGGGAAACCATTGTCGGGGGTACATTATTGTCGGGGGGTATACTATTGTCGGGGGGTATACTATTGTCGGGGGTACACTATTGTCGGGGGTATACTATTGTCGGGGTACACTATTGTCGGGGTACACTATTGTCGGGGGTACACTATTGTCGGGGGGTATACTATTGTCGGGGGGTATACTATTGTCGGGGGTACACTATTGTCGGGGGTACATTATTGTCGGGGGGTATACTATTGTCGGGGGGTATACTATTGTCGGGGGTACACTATTGTCGGGGGTACACTATTGTCGGGGGTACACTATTGTCGGGGGTATACTATTGTCGGGGGTACACTATTGTCGGGGTACACTATTGTCGGGGTACACTATTGACGGGGTACACTATTGTCGGGGGTACACTATTGTCGGGGGTACACTATTGACGGGGTACACTATTGTCGGGGGTACACTAGTTGTCGGGGGTACACTAGTTGTCGGGGGTACACTATTGTCGGGGGTACACTAGTTGTCGGGGTACACTGTTGTCGGGGTACACTGTTGTCGGGGGTACACTATTGTCGGGGGTACACTATTGTCGGGGGTACACTTTTGTCGGGGTACACTATTGTCGGGGGTACACTATTGTCGGGGTATCACTATTGTCGGGGGGTACACTATTGTCGGGAGTACACTATTGTCGGGGGTATACTATTGTCGGGGGTACACTATTATCGGGGGTACAACATTGTCGGGGGTATACTATTGTCGGGGTACACTATTGTCGGGGGTACACTATTATCGGGGGGTACACTATTGTCCGGGGGTACATATTGTCCGGGGTACACGATTGTCGGGGGGTTACAACTATTGTCGGGGTACACTATTGTCGGGGTACACTATTGTCGGGGTACACTATTGTCGGGGGTACACCTATTTGTCGGGGTACACTATTGTCGGGGGTACACTATTGTCGGGGGTACACTATTGTCGGGGGTACACTATTGTCGGGGGTATACTATTGTCGGGGTACACTATTGTCGGGGGTACACTATTGTCGGGGGTACACTATTGTCGGGGGTACACTATTGTCGGGGGTACACTATTGCGGGGGTACACTATTGTCGGGGGTACACTATTGTCGGGGGTACACTATTGTCGGGGGTATACTATTGTCGGGGTACACTATTGTCGGGGGTATACTATTGTCGGGGGTACACTATTGTCGGGGGTACACTTTGTCGGGGGTACACTATTGTCGGGGGTATACTATTGTCGGGGTACACTATTGTCGGGGGTACACTGTTGTCGGGGGTACACTATTGTCGGGGTACACTATTGTCGGGGGGAAACCATTGTCGGGGGTACACTATTGTCGGGGGTACACTATTGTCGGGGTACACTATTGTCGGGGTACACTATTGTCGGGGTATACTATTGTCGGGGGTACACTGTTGTCGGGGGTACACTATTGTCGGGGGTATACTATTGTCGGGGTACACTGTTGGCGGGGGTACACTATTGTCGGGGGTACACTGTTGTCGGGGGTACACTATTGTCGGGGGTATACTATTGTCGGGGTACACTATTGTCGGGGTACACTATTGTCGGGGTACACTATTGTCGGGGTACACTATTGTCGGGGGTATACTATTGTCGGGGGTACACTATTGTCGGGGGTACACTATTGTCGGGGTACACTACTCTCGGGGGGAAACCATTGTCGGGGGTATACTATTGTCGGGGGTAAACCATTGTCGGGGGTATACTATTGTCGGGGGTACACTGTTGTCGGGGGTACACTATTGTCGGGGTACACTATTGTCGGGGTACACTTTTGTCGGGGGTACACTATTGTCGGGGGTAACATGCGGGAAGGGGAACCATTGTCGGGGGTACACTATTGTCGGGGGTACATATTCGGGGGGAAACCATTGTCGGGGTATACTATTGTCGGGGGTACACTATTGTCGGGGTACACTATTGTCGGGGGTACACTATTGTCGGGGGTATACTATTGTCGGGGGGTACACTATTGTCGGGGGTATACTATTGTCGGGGGTACACTGATTGCGGGAAACCATTGTCGGGGTACACTATTGTCGGGGGTACACTATTGTCGGGGGTATACTATTGTCGGGGGTAACTATTGTCGGGGGTATACTATTGTCGGGGGTACACTGTTGTCGGGGGTACACTATTGTCGGGGGTACACTATTGTCGGGGGTATACTATTGTCGGGGGTACACTATTGTCGGGGGTACACTATTGTCGGGGGTATACTATTGTCGGAAGGAAACCATTGTCGGGGGTACACTATTGTCGGGGGGAAACCATTGTCGGGGGTACACTATTGTCGGGGGTAAACCATTGTCGGGGGTATACTATTGGCGGGGGTACACTGTTGTCGGGGGTACACTATTGTCGGGGGTACACTATTGTCGGGGGTACACTATTGTCGGGGTACACTATTGTCGGGGGTACACTATTGTCGGGGGTAAACTTTTGTCGGGGGTACACTATTGTCGGGGACACTATTGGGCACAGGGGGGTACACTATTGTCGGGTAACTGTGGGGGGGAAGGGGACCATTGTCGGGGTACACTATTGTCGGGGGTACACTTTGTCGGGGTACATATTGGGGTCCACTATTGTCGGGGTCCACTATTGTCGGGGGTATACTTTGTCGGGGGTACACTTTGTCGGGGTCACATTGAGGGGTACACTATTGTCGGGGAGGGTACACTGTTGCGGGTAACTTTGTCGGGGGTACACTTTGTCGGGGGTACACTATTGACGGGTACTATTGTCGGGGGGTAAACTATTGTCGGGGTACACTATTGTCGGGGGGTACACTGTTGTCGGGGGTACACTATTGTCGGGGTACACTATTGGCGGGGGTACACTGTTGTCGGGGGTACACTGTTGTCGGGGGTACACTATTGTCGGGGGTACACTGTTGTCGGGGGTACACTGTTGTCGGGGGTACACTATTGTCGGGGTGTTGCGGGGGGGTACACTGTTGTCGGGGGTACACTATTGTCGGGGGTACACTATTGGCGGGGGTACACTGTTGTCGGGGGTACACTGTTGTCGGGGGTACACTATTGTCGGGGGTACACTGTTGGCGGGGGTACACTATTGTCGGGGGTACACTGTTGGCGGGGACAGGGTACACTGTTGTCGGGGGTACACTGTTGTCGGGGTACGTCGGGTACACTATTGTCGGGGGTACACTATTGTCGGGGGGTACACTGTTGGCGGGGTACACTATTGTCGGGGTACAATATTGGCGGGGGTACACTGTTGTCGGGGGTACACTGTTGTCGGGGGTACAATATTGTCGGGGGTACACTGTTGGCGGGGGTACACTATTGTCGGGGGTACACTATTGTGGGGGGTACACTATTGTCGGGGGTACACTATTGTCGGGGGTACACTGTTGGCGGGGGTACACTATTGTCGGGGGTACACTGTTGTCGGGGGTACACTATTGTCGGGGTACACTGTTGTCGGGGTACACTATTGTCGGGGTACACTATTGTCGGGGGTACACTGTTGTCGGGGGTACACTATTGTCGGGGGTACACTATTGTCGGGGGTACACTGTTGTCGGGGGTACACTATTGTCGGGGGTACACTGTTGTCGGGGGTACAGTATTAACCATTCTTAATGTCCAATGTATAAGTCAGGGAAGGCTCTGCGCTCTGACTACAAATATATAACGGGGCTCTGAGTTCGAATCCTACGTAAAATGTGAGAGCAATGTTTGTATCTGAACTAGGTCTGTTATATACAACTGTAATAGCGACAGTCTAGAGGTTGGTGTTCGAATCCCGACCCGGTCCATCATCATTCTGTTCTTATTCATGTGGATAATTGGGAGTTTTCCAACCATTTCAATATTCTGCCAGCGGACATTAAGGTCCAGCAGGAAGCCATCTACAGTCTGTATAATCGGTACATATAGGTCACTGACCGACACCGATATAAATCATCCCGTTACCATATACCGCGTATGTCGGCTAAATTTGGGGAATGTTTGGTGTAAAACAATGCGATATCATTAAACATTTATCAACAATATTCTGTTATCTAACTCAGCGTCACATGGCGGTACACATTCGGCTTTACCTCTGGTATGTAGCACGTATCGAAACAATTAACCGGCACCACAAGACACGACTGACACGCTTCTTAAGTACTTAGTATGTGTCAACCTGACGTCAGAACTCAGTTTAGTTCATCATTACGTATAGGTAGCTTTATATGTTTACCTGCCTACACGAAATAACTTCGTTTTTTTGGCCCCGGATATGACGCGACAGGTGGCGTTACTGGTCAAGATGGAGTATGTGATTGGTCAATGTAGCGGTAAATGCAAAATGCAGATATATAGTTAAAAACGAAACAAAGTTACGATTGAATGCAAGCTGAATAAGTAGATGTATCTTTCAAATGACACATTAACAAAATTATATTCCTGATTAAAATGCAGTTTTTGGTTTTTTTTCAAACAAACATTTTATTCACTCAGATTTATAGCAATACACATTACAATATTTGTCCTCTCACAAGAGGGCTCTCACTCGTCATACTTCATTCACACACTGATTTAATTTACTAGTTTCCATATTGTGTACTGTACCTTATATATCTATTGACTAGGCCTAAAAAAATAAAAATAAAAAATATATTACACGGTTTTTGTGTTTTTTTTTTTTTAATCCGCTTATCCGACGACCGTATCGTTGTATTACCCGCCATGCTTACATTTCCGGTTTATATTGGGCATGTGGATTGTGTGTGTGCAGTGTACGTATCGTCTAGTGATTATCGAGTTCGATGCAACGTTATTTTTATTAACTTCATGGTAAGTACTTACTATTAAAATTAAATTTGTATCTTGACAATATCTGCGTATTGAAATTTGCTAATGTCTGTTTCCTTCACGTGTGCGTTTTGTTTTCTCACTCCACGTGGTCGTGATCTGCCGGTGCCTGTGATTGTGTACACGTTGTTGGTCATGCTTCATTTATAAGGCATATTAGACTGTACTATTAAAAATATTCAATATTCAATTTTACATTTTGTTAAAATATTTATAATACTTGTTTTTAAATCTATTTTCAGTTGGAGAGTGTTGTGTTCCTGTGTACAGTGTATCTTACTACAGGATGCAGTTCAGTGTATTGAAATATTCTACTCAAAACTGGGTTATTAGAAGTCAGGATTCATTATCTATTCAGGAAGAGACTGAAGAACAGAAACAGCACTTATTAATGACAGAACATGTTAATAAATACAGAAATAAATCCTTTACACTAAAATGCAGTCTTCTTATCACCAAAAATGATTCAAACTTATATAATTTTATTATCCGTGCTGAAACGCATTAGTTTGTTAATTCATTTCACCAGCAGTTTTACATTATAACCACCAACATTAAAACTATGCCGTTTATCTTTTTTAAAGATATTTCTTGTTTCTAGTATTAATGGTATTAGAAGGTACAAGAAAATGTCTATTACGTGCCAGATCTGGTGTAATGTCGGGAATCGTCCATGTGATCCAAAAATGTCTCCTGTCTATCACATAACATCAAATAGGGTAATGTCACGCTCTCAATGCGAGAATTGGGGAGGTGTTGACAGAAACACCGGCATTAAATCTAGCATCATAAACGTCTAACTTCAAAACGCACAGGGAATAGCAAAGTAAATATGATATTTTATATTCGTCAACAGCCGGTATATGTAAGCCATTTATTTACACCGCCGGTAAACTATCAAATATGGAAAATTTAAATTGATATCGACATGTTGATACCAGTAAGAAGTAAGCTGTTCATTGCCGATATGTGTCCTGTATATAAAGTACATGAAGGCCAAAGACAGCTACAGATACCATTATTAGCAGACCAGGCCAGGGCTTCTACAGAAATTTTCTGTTTCTCTTCAAAACTGATAAAGAAAGAAACTTTACGTAATGGTTCAAAATCCACGCCTTACCAACAGCTCAGATATTTGTGTAAAAAAAAAGTCAGCCAAGAAAGGGACGAAGTCTGTTCCAATGCTAAAGCAATATTCTGATGGAAGACATTGCAACCAAATTCAACTATGAAACTGTTAACCAGGAATTCAATAATTGTAGGGACTACATCCTAAAGCTCGTGATTTTTGAGAAATCTGCCCCGGTTTATAGAACATAACCTTATTGACTTAGAGGAATCAGCTAGAGAACATTGCATGGCTTCATCTCCGCTCTATAAGGGTTTTATGTAAAACGTTCATTACGCACTACTGTTTAAAAAGAATTGTAAAACCATATTTTCCCCACAAAATCATGATGATTTCAACGCAATTCGGACGATCACTTTCCAACCTTTATACATACAGTGTTGTCGCGTTGTGTGAGCTGTCCATATGGTCCATTTTTTTTCTCTAATTTGTACTCTATAATTATATCCCTAACAATGGACATTTACATTGTATATGCCATTCTTTCGAGTAAGCCACCACTTCCGAGACGCACTCTGACAGTAATTGACGAACGCAGATGACCATTAGCCCCAGATATCTTGAGCAGATTTGCTCTAATTTTGAGACAAGTGGGCGACATTGTGTATTTTTTTTCTCGTGTGCAAACTGATGTTATTAAGTATGTCGCTGAGTTTTCTGCCCTAGTTTTTTCGTCGTTCGAAGAGTACACATGACGTCACAAATGTCGTTGTAGCTATATTTAAAGTCGTACACAATCACAAGTCTAATTTTAAAGTACTTCACAAATGCAATGTCACATGCCGGATATCACTAGTCACATGACTTATCTCAACATGTAACGGACATCACTAGTCACATGACTTATCTCAACATGTAACGGACATCACTAGTCACATGACTTATCTCAACATGTAACGGACATCACCTGTCACATGACTAACGGACATCACCTATCACATGAGTAACGGACATCACCTAGTCACGTGCCATATATGGACATCACCTAGTCACGTGCCATATACGAACGTCACCTAGTCACGTGCCATATACGGACATCACCTAGTCACGTGCCACATACGGACATCACCTAGTCACGTGCCACATACGGACATCACCTAGTCACGTGCCATATACGGACATCACCTAGTCACGTGCCATATACGCACGTCACCTAGTCACGTGCCATATACGGACATCACCTAGTCACGTGCCATATACGAACGTCACCTTGTCACGTGCCTTAAACGGACATCACCTAGTCACGTGCCATATACGGACATCACCTAGTCACGTGCCATATACGGACATCACCTAGTCACGTGCCATATACGGACATCACCTAGTCACGTGCCACATACGGACATCACCTAGTCACGTGCCATATACGGACATCACCTAGTCACGTGCCATATACGGACATCACCTAGTCATGTGCCATATACGGACATCATCTAGTCATGTGCCATATACGAACGTCACTGTCATAGGTAGCTAGAAATGAGGCCATTGAAAAAATAATATATTTAAATGTAAATTGGGTTTATTATTGAACTATTATTATTTTTTAATACATATAACCACTTGCTAATCTCCGTAAACGATCATTGCATATGACGTCACGAAGTTTAAATTGTAAATAACACATGAGCTATAGAAAAAAAAAGAACATCGGAAAAGCGGATAGTGTTCCATTGGTCGTACGCCGAACAGAAGCTCGTATTTTATGTATAAACCAGAACTGCATGATATTGGCAATGTTTCAACAACCCTAGGGTCGTATTCGGATAGACCTATTTATCATGTATAAATTTGTACATGTTGTTTTTTAGGTAACGGATTCTATTCACCTGTGTTTTAGACAATGATAAACCACGGGCGTATTTTCATTTAGATAAACATATCCAGCAGACAATCTTTTCCAACACATATAGAATTTCAACTAAAATCTACACTTCAAAACTACGGGTATAAATGTTCATCCAATTGCAATATCTAGGCCACTTCCCTGAGAGATCGAATATATTTATTCCGAGCTTGGTCGGAATGGGCCGAGATTTTGCATTGATGGCCTAACGATAAAAGTGTAATTACAAACATGTAGCGGTTTACAAACAGCAATGTGTCAATCGTAGATCGAGGAAACTGTATTGATATGAATGTAACCCAGCTGCAAAACCATGATATTAGCACATTCATTAACTAAATCGTTGAGAGTTTTGTTTGGCTTCATTTACCTTATATCAAGGTAATGTTTACTAAAAAAAAAAAAAAAAAATGAAAAATGAAAAATAATAATAATAAAGAGATAAAAACAATGAAACCAATCCCATATTTCTACAGGAAGGGATTAAGTGATTCGAGATTTTATAATTTCTCTTCTTTCGTAACAACTTTTTCTTTATAATCTCTCCCTTTACACTGTCTGACCTTTGACCTTCAGCTGAGCCCCCTAGCCGCTACACATTGAGATGGGGACGACAGGTTCGCCCATTATCCTACAGGTCGTCCTCGGCAGTACACTTCAGTAAGATAGCGCTATAAATTCGGCATCAGTTCCGCGCTATCAGGGGGAGATACGCACAACAAATGTTACTCTGAAGTGTCACTTTACAAACCTTGTAATAACCAAAAGGAATACGAATGTGAGATTAACGTAAACAAACAATTCAAACTAGACTTAAATCACAGCCTGGCCATTAAAGTCTGAGGCAGATAACAGAGCTACCATTAGCTACACCTTATTGGTTGTGTTAGATAACCTTTTATATACACTTAACTCTCGTTTAGACAACAAGTGATAGGAAACACATTTGTGTGGGTTTTTTAAATTCTCGTTATAGCAGCATGTTGTTGTCAAGTTTTAGACATAACCGAATCAACATGTTTATGGATTCAATATGTATGTGTCGAGCGGGCTGAAGTTAGCAGCGGATTCGTTATTCGTTATTTGGTATTCAAATAACGAAATCCGCCAGCAGCGGATTGGGGATTCGAATAACGAATCCGCTGTTTAGTGTCGGCGACTAAACACTTTTAATAACTAGCTGTCTGCTATTTGTAGGTCATCGTGGTTTTGAGAATGTTCAGTGCCGTTTCATTTTTGTTTGAAATAATGTCATGGTGTGTGCAGTCTGCCATAACATACGTTGTACCTTGAGTGTTTAATAGTACATTTACGTGCTCAATGCATAGCAGCCGTTTCTCCAATTTCAGCAAACAAATGGACATAGTTTCAATGACGGATGCAATACTCAGTTTTCAAGCTTAGCGGACATGCTTCCGCAACGTGACGTAATAAACACGTGTTGTCATTTATATCAATAAATCACAGCGACATTATTCAAACTGGTTTTACTGCACTTTTAGGATCAAAGCTGGAAATGTTTGAACTGACTCACAATCAAATAATTTTTATGCTAGCTGTTTATTTCAAAATATTTAGCTCTAAATTGTCACTGTATAACAAAATGACAAAACAGAATCGTATTGGATTGGTCTTAGCGACGTCATCAAAAATGACGCCATTTTGTGTGACGTCACTGTACTAAGTGCATTTTTGACGTCGAATTAAGACACCTGATTGATTGATTATGATTTATAAACGGTGAATATCCACATGGTGGGATAAATTGATGAAAATGTTGAAATTAGATTGAGGAGTTAGTGTTTATTTCCGGAACTGTATGTTTTGACGGGACAGCGAAAGAACAAGTTGAACATCAGAAAACATAAATTTGAAACGGAAATATAAATATTAAACTACCTTAGTTTGATGCTTTTATAAGTCTCAACTCCAGGAAAATGCGCGTGAAAAGTTAATCGTGATTATTTGCCGTGATTATTTTTACGTATAAAGGGAACATTTAAATATATATGTAGGCATTAAACTGCTTTCTGCTTTGGGCTATATGCATTATGAACGCCCAATGCATTTACAGGAGCGAACATGGCCGCTTTCCTGTAATACAATGGGCTTCAATATGTCTATAACTCCGTAGTTTAATGCTTTAACATACATGTATCACAGCCTCCCAAAACTCCCTATAGGCGTGAATCTCGCGCGGAGGTGAGGTCGTCCTTATATGAGCTTAGCTGTTAATAAGACATTATAACCGTCCCTTCCTTCTATACGTAGCCGTTTATCCCCCTCCTCCTCCAAGGGAGGGAACTCTATATCCACCCCCCTACCATTAGACCATGGGGCGTTATCATCCAGATCGTGTATACATCGTGTACATCACACCAGTGATCGGGACATGAACTGGAACTGTTATCGGTCAATCGTTCAGTTTAATCCCGACCAAAAACATTTCAAATAATATTTTGTGTCTAATTCTAAAACAAATGGGTGTTAAGGAGATATTGAACATAGTCTAATAGTTATCCCCGGGCTGAGACCAGATTACCTGTATTTAGGTAGTGTCACGTGATTTAATGATTACCTTTTATCATGTACGTATCAGTAGGATAAATTTGATCACGGAGATGAACCTAATTTTTAATGTCAGTCATTCGTACGATAGGTAGAGCCAGATAATGTCAGTCATTCGTACGATAGGTAGAGACAGATAATGTCAGTCATTCGTACGATAGGTAGAGACAGATAATGTCAGTCATTCGTACGATAGGTAGAGCCAGATAATGTCAGTCATTCGTACGATAGTTAGAGCCAGATAATGTCAGTCATTCGTACGATAGGTAGAGCCAGATAATGTCAGTCATTCGTACGATAGGTAGAGACAGATAATGTCAGTCATTCGTACGATAGGTAGAGACAGATAATGTCAGTCATTCGTACGATAGGTAGAGCCAGATAAAGATATAGCGTCTGGCACTGATGTTATATAAGACATTGATACAATATAAACAAGAAATATCTTTAAAAAAGATAAACGGCATAGTTTTAATGCTGGTGGTAATAATGTAAAACTGCTGGTGAAATACATTAACGAAGTTATAATACGTTTCGGCACGGTTAACAAAATTATATCGGGTTGAATCATTTTTTGTGATAATAAGACTGCATTTGAATCAGGAATATAATTTTATTAATGTGTCATTTGAAAATTCTTAACTTTGTTTCATTTTAACTGCATATCTGCATTTTGCATTTACCGCTACATTGAAAAATCACATGCTTCATCTTGACCAGTAACGCCACCTGTCGTGTCATATCCGGAACCAAAAGAATAGTATACGGCTATGCCGAAAAATACCATTCTGTGCTTCAAACAATTCAAGAATATGTTTAAATGCTTATATATGAGAGAGAGACAGGCGAAGGAAGGAATGGTTGATGAACGAATAAAAACCCCATCAGAGACAGACATCAGTAAGTGTATACCGGAGAATATTACTATAACGTTATTATTGTACTGGACCGTCGAGTTCTGTTGTCAGTGACGTGATTGATATGTGGGTCGGATATCAAAACCATTGACGGTGGTTGTAAAATAATATTGAGAAAATAAATATTTTTCTATCTCCGAAAAAATAATTAAAAAATATTAATGGAAAATGGATTTTTGGTGTCAAATGAATAGTAAATACTCGTTTATGAATATTTTTGTAGGAAATAGATATTCCCTGACGGAAACCCAGACAGATATTAGTACCATTAGGCCTAACCGCTGGCTTGTTTTATTACATTTATATATCCATTTGCTCTGCATTGTCGGTATATAACATTACTAATCAAAATAGAAAGTGATCTGATGATAATTCTCACACAATTCCCATCGGTGTAGAAAGACGAGTATCAATATTCGTTACATCACTAAATGACATCGGACTGCCTGACGTCATTATGTTAAAGTGTGTTTTTGACGTCATGAACATTCGTGTTACCGGATTAACAAATCTGTTTGATCAATGGAACTCTCGACAACTTAAGCAGCTACATGTATGATGTATAAAAGATGAATATCTTCATGGTGAAATAAATTGATTAAAATGTTGAAATTAAATTACTGACTTTGTATTTACGAATCATATCTATTTTGCAGGAAACGGTCACGTGTACTCCTGACGTCATAGGAATGGATTCCATTGACAATATTACAGGTTAAACAGAGGAAAAATAACTAACTTTATAATTCTACAAATCAATATCCTTATAATGCTACAAATCATCATACTTATAGCGCTACAAATCGCTATCTTTGTAATGCTACAAATCGCTATCTTTGTAATGCTACAAATCGCTATCTTCGTAATGCTACAAATCGCTATCTTTGTAATGCTACAAATCGCTATCTTCGTAATGCTACAAATCGCTATCTTTGTAATGCTACAAATCGCTATCTTCGTAATGCTACAAATCGCTATCTTTGTAATGCTACAAATCGCTATCTTTGTAATGCTACAAATCGCTATCTTTGTAATGCTACAAATCGCTATCTTTGTAATGCTACAAATCGCTATCTTTGTAATGCTACAAATCGCTATCTTTGTAATGCTACAAATCGCTATCTTTGTAATGCTACAAATAGCTATCTTTGTAATGCTACAAATCGCTATCTTTGTAATGCTACAAATCGCTATCTTTATCATCATTCACTGCAGTAAAAAGTCATAGTTCATTTAAACCGAAACAGGATTCAAATTTCATCGACAACAAACAGTAGGGCTAAATTACTGTTCTCAGCTTATATATATATACCTTGTTAAACAAAAATAGACATGACATTTTTTACAGTACATGTTAATACAGGGCATTTCCCCTTCATATAAGGGCATACTTACATTGTTACACCAGCTATACATTTTTGCCTGAATATACAGGACATTTTTGCCTGAATATACAGGACATTTTTGCCTGGATATACAGGACATTTTTGCCTGGATATACAGGACATTTTTGCCTGAATATATACAGGACATTTTTGCCTGGATATATACAGGACATTTTTGCCTGGATATATACAGGACATTTTTGCCTGGATATATACAGGACATTTTTGCCTGAATATATACAGGACATTTTTGCCTGGATATATACAGGACATTTTCGACTGGATATACAGTACACATTTACCTGAATATACAGTACACATTTACCTGAATATACAGTACACATTTACCTGAATATACAGTACACATTTACCTGAATATACAGTACATTTTTGCCTGGATATATACAGGACATTTTTGCCTGAATATATACAGGACATTTTTGCCTGAATATATACAGGACATTTTCGACTGGATATACAGTACACATTTACCTGAATATACAGTACACATTTCCCTGAATATTACAGGACCTGACTACTAAGGACAATTTACCTGAATAAACAGTACATAATACAAGACATATTATACCTGAATATCTTACCTGTAAGTTTTACCTGAATATGCAGTAAAGTTTTTATCAAAATATCAAGGAAATATATTTTCAATGGTATATAAACTGGACACACTGTATCTGGATGTAGACAGGACGAATATACGAATTTTCGTTTTACGTAAATTAAAATGTTAGATAAGTTAGATTGTCTTACCTGGACATAGATGACAAGTTTACACATGACCAGTCCGAACAGCCATGATTGAGATATATCCTGAACCAGGGTGAACGGGAGACACACGAGAATCACAATAAAGTCAGCACAGGCCAGGTTTACCAGGAAATAGTTGGTGACGGTCCGCAGGTGTTTATTTTTCCAAACTGCATAACACACAATAAAGTTCCCTCCAAGTCCCACAGTAAACACAATAACATAAAGGGCCACAAATACCCACTCGTAAACATCCGGAAAAATGTACTCTCGGACTTTGGCATGCCATTCCTCCGGAGTCCAGTCGTATTGGGATATCGTCTCATTCTCCGGATACACCTGGGTGACATTAACGCCGGAGGTAGTCATGGCGAAGTTCGGAGGTCCCGGGCAGTCTGGTTAACTGATCATAGTGGCTTCTGTTTTGTAGCTTATCGGATCAGTGTCATAAAAGTTCAGCCAAACTTAATTTATCTTAAACATGACGATATTAAATGCTGTACATATTTAATACGGAGGCCGCTGTTCCACTCCCCTGCCTACATTCGTGCGATTCTATTTGCTGAGAAGGCAGCTAGTGGTCCGCTCTCTCTCCATCCTGTATTGACGGTAGGGTCACTCAGCATCTGTAGCACACTGGAGTTATGCTCGGGCGTGAAAGCTGCCGATATGACTGACAGCTATACTCTGTATAACACTGAGCGGTGCCGTGATATATATCTCAGTCAGTTAGAGCGCCGGCCACGTGTTAGTAACCAAGGTCCGAGGTGCGTGGTTCGACTCTCTCCACCCGTGTTGGTTTGTGTTTCCCAGGAATCTGAGAAACGGACCTGTCTGTGCTGTCGTGGTCATGTCCTTGGGCAAAGCACTAATTGCTCCGGACGGCACTGTGACGGGTCTCCCGTATGTTGTCCAGTGATGTAGTCACCAACTACTACAATGATACCAGCCACTTTAAAATGAAATTTTCACGGGCTGATCAACCCAACATACAAAACATAATTCGGATATCCAATTCTATTTAGTTTGCAACGTGTATCCGGTCGGTAGCGGCCTCGCACTGAAATATTTTCTTCTTAAAATACAGTCACTTAATTGATATTGTAATACTATATCCTTACTATACGTTTATTGAGTAGGGTCTATGGACAATGGAATGATTAAGATGCCATGTCCGGTGTCTGTAGTATCATTACGATGTCTGTGTGATGACATTACGATGTCTGTGTGATGACATTACGATGTCTGTGTGATGATATTGTATGATGATATTACGATGTCTGTGTGATGATATTGGATGATGACATTACGATGCCTGTGTGATGATATTGTATGATGATATTACGATGTCTGTATGATGACATTACGATGTCTGTGTGATGATATTGGATGATGACATTACGATGTCTGTGTGATGACATTACGATGTCTGTGTGATGATATTGGATGATGACATTACGATGTCTGTGTGATGATATTGTATGATGATATTACGATGTCTGTTTAAGACAATATGGTGTTCATTGTGAAGTCATTTCTACCTTGACATAACCTCATTAGTTGCGTGTTTCAGGTTTCAGAAATATTTTGTTTGTTTCTGATGTAGAATAAAATGACCCAATTATTTTGATATGTTTGTGCGGGATTTGACATCTCATTGACTTTCTTGTTTGGTATTTATTAAACTCAGTCTGCCACGCTATCACCATTACAATAATAAAGCCCTCACAATGATTTATACATTTTGATGTCTAATTTTAATCGACTGTTCTTTTGTATGTATAAGTAATGTGATGATATTTCCTGTTTGGAAGTAAATCAACACGCGAGTGGTGGCCATTCCGTTAGACGGAAAATCGGCAAGTGTCAGCGTGATTTAGCATCCAAGTTAGGTCACAGCGGAGCTGGACAATACGATAATCCACAGCTTGACCCGGATAAATACAATTTACGTTTTCGTACTGGATTTGTATCATGTGTATGTAGTATCCCAATTGTTACAATGGAATTAGGATGTGTCAGGATGACAAGTGGCTCAATTCTAAAAGGACATATCTTGATAGATTTTGCTGGCACCGTATTGTATAATACGGACGTTCACTATTGTCGGTAGCTAGTTACAGAAACATAATGAGATTAGGAAGTTACATGTGCTAGTTACAGATTGAGGAATGCTATATTTGTAGTTTCGAGTTAAATGTTAGTTCTCAGTACGAGCTGCGAAATGCGAGTTTATACTCAACATTTCATTTTATTTTCATTCATGGTAATACATGTACACACGGAGAGCAAAAAATACAAATAAAAAATACAAACAAAAATACACACAAAAAATTCACACAAAAAATACACACAAAAAAATACACAAAAAATACACACAAAAAATACACACAAAATACACACAAAAAATACACACAAAATACACACAAAAAATACACACAAAATACACACAAAAATACACACAAAATATACACACAAAATACAAACAAAAAATACTCACAAAAAATACAAACAAAAAATACACACAAAAAATACAAACATACAAAAAACACACAAAAATTACACACAAAAAAACACACACAAAAATACAAAAAATACTCACAAAAATACTCACAAAAACACACACACACACACACAAAACACACACAAAAATACAATTAAAAAAATTACGCACAAAAAATACCCATGAACAGCAAACATTCACATGCAAGTAATAATTTCATTTTTGGGAGCATTTTCCTTTGAGAAATTTTCAAAAAATATTATATGAATGAAATCATATAACTTTTCTTGAGTGATAGACGATGGAAAATATTAGATTATGGAAAGATAAAGACATCACATTACCATCAAAAATAATAAACATATTGTTTTGGCCTTTCTTATTCACTAGATGACCGCAGAGAATCGGCCGAGGTGTTCCGAGTGCTTTCTTATTATGACATAAAGGTGAGTTATCTCCCCTATAATCATGCTGTCGTTTACCTAGTGTCGCAGTCCAACATGTCTCCCGACGACACCTAATGGACTGAGACCACAATTAAGTACTTCCGGGTTCAGGCCCCACGAATGAAGTCCCCTCAAAAATGTATGTATTTCAGGAAAACAAATCAAATGCCTCTTTGAACTTGATTTCTATTGATGAATTTAATGTGGATTTATAGTAGAGATGTCAATCTAGGTTTTGTGATGTAAAATAATTATATTGATCATTTATTATGTGCTCCAGGACCCTGTGTGATGAGTCCTGATTTGACCTCTACCCCTGACCCGGATGTATATAATCCACGTTGGTGACACATTTTGACAGCTATCTCCAGAAAATACCAAACATGATGGGTTGAAACTTTTATATGTTGCTTCTCAGATGTTGGTCTTGGGCAGGTGAGATGGAAAGTTGCATATGAGATTTTGGGAATTTATTATGAATTTTAATGTTACAATGAAACATATAGCGAAGCTAATTGTGGTCTCGGTCCTAATATGATAGGCCCTGAAATCCATGTTTTTTTTGACAAATCCACATTTTTTGGCCGATTCTCTTAAAATTTGACATGCCTGTTGAGTTATATTTGTGATTAGTTAGTAAAGCTATTTTTCAAATTTAACATGAATTTAACTTCAAATTAAATTTTAAAATTATTTTTTATGTTATTTTTTTAGAATTTTTTAATTATTTTTGTTTTGTTTTTTATTTAAATATTTGACATGGTCATGTATTCTATAAGGTCTGATTGTTAGATTTGAAAATTTAAAACATATTTATTTTAATTTTTTTAATTGTTTTGAGGGTATTAGCTATTGTATCCAGAGACACAACATTCCCGACCACCGCCACGGGGAGGCTCCCTCTTTAGGTAGTCATATATATTTGTATATGTAACTTTTTTGTTGTTGTTACATATTTTTTTTTGAATTTTGAATTCAATGTCTTATTTTCAGGTTTCCCACTGTCTCTTAAACAGTTTGTTTTGGCTTCTCAACATAGATGATCCTGAAGCTGATTGTCTCCCCTGCATTTGCTGGATCTAGCTGTCCTCTCCTGTAGTCAGACTTCCGAGCAGACTTGGACCTCTCTCATGATCTTTGTGCTGTTCTACTAGTAGCGATAGGGTTCTCTTCTTCATTTTAGGTTTATACTTTGCTGTATAGTTCTTCTGAGCTCAGTTGAACCAGCTTATGCTTCACTTCCCTCCACCCCTCTTCTCTGCCTATGGGTGGACAGCATAACAGTAATTGTAAACAAGTGCTGGCTAGTGTGTCTATGGTTGTCACTCACTGTGGTTGGTCACTGCAAGTCTTTATTGTTGCATTTAGATTATTTCATGTCCTTATGAGACCTGATTAATGCTTTGAAACAGTTATGATATCAGTCTGATAACAAAATTAGAATATTTTAAAGCAAAATTTTGAATTCTTTAAAAATTAAAGTAAAATTTGAAATTGGGAGCAAACTATATATAGTTATATGCAGGGAATATCAAAGTTTCTAAACCAGTTTACAGAATTGAAATATCTCAATTATTGAAAAAACTGTTTCATTTTATCTATCACATGATATCAGAAATATACATAGTAGCTGTATGTAGAATTGTGTCTTGATTTTCAGTGTCAATAGGGTGTTTTTAGATCTCTGTAATTCCTGTTTTATGTGTCATAGAGTAATTCTGTTTTCACAGCATGATTTCAAATAGCTCAAAGTTTATGAAAATAATTATTTTAAGTTTTTGACAAAAATAGTGTCCTATAATATGTATCAGTGTTGATAGGGAGATAACTCTTACAAGCTATACTCGATCGTACATGTGGACTAGGACCACAATTAGCTTCAATTAGATTCTAAAAAAAATAACATAAAAATCATTTTAAAATTTAATTTGAAGTTAAATTCATGTTAAATTTGAAAAATAGTTTTACTAACTAATCACAAATATAACTGTCAACTAGCATGTCAAATTTTAAGAGAATCGGCCAAAAAATGTGGATTTGTCAAAAAAAACATGGATTTAATTCAGGGCCTATCATATAAGGACCGAGACCACAATTAGCTTCGCTATATGTTTCATTGTAACATTAAAATTCATAATAAATTCCCAAAATCTCATATGCAACTTTCCATCTCACCTGCCCAAGACCAACATCTGAGAAGCAAAATATAAAAGTTTCAACCCATCATGTTCGGCATTTTCTGGAGATAGCTGTCAAAATGTGTCACCAACGTGGATTATATACATCCGGGTCAGGGGTAGAGGTCAAATCAGGACTCATCACACAGGGTCCTGGAGCACATAATAAATGATTAATATTATTATTTTACATCACAAACCTAGATTGACATCTCTACTATAAATCCACATTAAATTCATCAATAGAAATCAAGTTCAAAGAGGCATTTGATTTGTTTTCCTGAAATACATACATTTTTGAGGGGACTCCATTCGTGGGACCTGAACCCGGAAGTACTTATTTGTGGTCTCAGTTCTATTATAGGACTAAGACCACAATTAAGTACTTCCGGGTTCAGGCCCCACGAATGAAGTCCCCTCAAAAATGTATGTATTTCAGGAAAACCAATCAAATGCCTCTTTGAACTTGATTTCTGTTGATGAATTTAATGTGGATTTATAGCAGAGATGTCAATCTATGTTTTGTGATGTAAAATAATAATATTGATCATTTATTATGTGCTCCAGGACCCTGTGTGATGAGTCCTGATTTGACCTCTACCCCTGACCCGGATGTATATAATCCACGTTGGTGACACATTTTGACAGCTATCTCCAGAAAATGCCCAACATGCTGGGTTGAAACTTTTATATTTTGCTTCTCAGATGTTGGTCTTGGCCAGGTGAGATGGAAAGTTGCATATGAGATGTTGGGAATTTATTATGAATTTTAATGTTACAATGAAACATATAGCGAAGCTAATTGTGGTCTTAGTCCTATATGATAGGCCCTGAAATACATGTTTTTATTTGACAAATCCACATTTTTTGGCCGATTCTCTTAAAATTTGACATGCTTGTTGACAGTTATATTTGTGATTAGTTAGTAAAGCTATTTTTCAAATTTAACATGAATTTAACTTCAAATTAGATTTTAAAATTATTTTTTACGTTATTTTTTTAGAATTTTTTAATTATTTTTGTATTGTTTTTTATTTAAATATTTGACATGGTCATGTATTCTATAGGGACTGATTGTTAGATTTGAAAATTTAAAACATATTTATTTTAATTTTTTTAATTGATTTGAGGGTATTAGCTATTGTATCCAGAGACACAACATTCCCGACCACCGCCACGGGGAGGCTCCCTCTTTAGGTAGTCATATATATTTGTATTAGTAACTTTTTTGTTGCTGTTACACATTTGTTTTTGAATTTTGAATTCAATGTCTTATTTTCAGGTTTCCCACTGTATCTTAAACAGTTTGTTTTGGCTTCTCAACATAGATGATCCTGAAGCTGATTGTCTCCCCTGCATTTGCTGGATCTAGCTGTCCTCTCCTGTAGTTAGACTTCCGAGCAGACTTGGACCTCTTGCATGATCTTTGTGCTGTTCTACTAGTAGCGATAGAGTTCTCTTTTTCATTTTAGGTTTATACTTTGCTGTATAGTTCTTCTGAGCTCAGTTGAACCAGCTTATGCTTCACTTCCCTCCACCCCTCTTCTCTGCCTATGGCTGGACAGCATAACAGTAATTGTAAACAAGTGCTGGCTAGTGTGTCTATTGGTTGTAACTCACTGTGGTTGGTCACTGCAAGTCTTTATTGTTGCATTTAGATTATTTCATGTCCTTATGAGACCTGATTAATGCTTTGAAACAGTTATGATATCAGTCTGATAACAAAATTAAAATATTTTAAAGCAAAATTTAAAAATTCTTTACAAATTAAAGTTAAAATTTGAAATTGGGAGCAAACTATATATAGTTATATGCAGGGAATATCAAAGTTTCTAAACCAGTTTACAGAATTGAAATATCTCAATTATTGAAAAAACTGTTTCATTTTATCTATCACATGATATCAGAAATATACATAGTAGCTGTATGTAGAATTGTGTCTTGATTTTCAGTGTCAATACGGTGTTTTTAGATCTCTGTAATTCCTGTTTTATGTGTCATAGAGTAATTCTGTTTTCACAGCATGAT
Source organism: Pecten maximus (assembly GCF_902652985.1). Taxonomy (NCBI): domain Eukaryota; kingdom Metazoa; phylum Mollusca; class Bivalvia; order Pectinida; family Pectinidae; genus Pecten; species Pecten maximus. The sequence goes on along the minus strand of NC_047018.1, from coordinate 51,495,166 downwards.
TTCAAATAGCTCAAAGTTTATGAAAATAATTAATGTAAGTTTTTGACAAAAATAGTGTCCTATAATAGGACTAAGACCACAATTAAGTACTTCCGGGTTCAGGCCCCACGAATGAAGTCCCCTCAAAAATGTATGTATTTCAGGAAAACCAATCAAATGCCTCTTTGAACTTGATTTCTGTTGATGAATTTAATGTGGATTTATAGCAGAGATGTCAATCTATGTTTTGTGATGTAAAATAATAATATTGATCATTTATTATGTGCTCCAGGACCCTGTGTGATGAGTCCTGATTTGACCTCTACCCCTGACCCGGATGTATATAATCCACGTTGGTGACACATTTTGACAGCTATCTCCAGAAAATGCCCAACATGCTGGGTTGAAACTTTTATATTTTGCTTCTCAGATGTTGGTCTTGGCCAGGTGAGATGGAAAGTTGCATATGAGATGTTGGGAATTTATTATGAATTTTAATGTTACAATGAAACATATAGCGAAGCTAATTGTGGTCTTAGTCCTATATAAGTCTGACATTCGATTGGAACTCTTTTACACGGGAGGTGATGATCCTGACAACAACTCGATAAGAAGACCAACCGAAGGTTTATCTGTATGACGTCATACACACTATTGTTGTGATCTGAACAATGGCCAGGGTGGTAAACATGATGTTAACTCACCGTAATATGTAGACATTAATTAACCTAATTTACCTACTACACCGGAGAAGACAGAAGAGCTTTTCGAGCGAAACATTAGAAATCCGCCGGCTTTCAGATATCATCCCGGGCTCAATAACATCATCGACCTTTTATTTGATATTTATAACTGATTGTAGAGCCTCTTTCTAGGGTCAACATGATATTTTGAGGAGCTACTTAACTGCGTTGAGGTCGGCAATGTATTTGTAACAGAGTATTTGACCAGTATTTACTGTCTAACTTCAGATATACCTCACATGTTTGGAATTACAATGTTCAGATGGGATCTTTCCAGTCCCCACAGAACAGGAAGTCCCTATATAACAGGAAGTCCCCACAGAACAGGAAGTCCCCACAGAACAGGAAGTCCCTATATAACAGGGAGACCCCACAGAACAGGAAGTCCCTATAGAACAGGAAGTCCCTATATAACAGGAAGTCCCCACAGAACAGGAAGTCCCTATATAACAGGGAGTCCCCACAGAACAGGAAGTACCTATAGAACAGGAAGTCCCCACAGAACAGGAAGTCCCCACAGAACAGGAAGTCCCTATAGAACAGGGAGTCCCTATAGAACAGGAAGTCCCTATAGAACAGGAAGTCCCTATAGAACAGGGAGACCCTATATAACAGGAAGTCCCTATAGAACAGGAAGTCCCCACAGAACAGGAAGTCCCTATAGAACAGGGAGTCTCTATAGAACAGGAAGCCCCTATATAACAGGAAGTCCCCACAGAACAGGAAGTCCCTATAGAACAGGGAGTCCCCACATAACAGGAAGTCCCTATAGAACAGGAAGTCCCCACAGAACAGGAAGTCCCCACAGAACAGGAAGTCCCTATAGAACAGGAAGTCTCTATATAACAGGGAGTCCCCACAGAACAGGAAGTCCCTATAGAACAGGGAGTCCCTATAGAACAGGAAGTCCCTATAGAACAGGGAGTCCCTATATAACAGGGAGTCCCTATAGAACAGGGAGTCCCTATATAACAGGAAGTCCCCACAGAACAGGAAGTCCCCACAGAACAGGGAGTCCCCACAGAACAGGAAGTCCCTATAGAACAGGAAGTCCCTATAGAACAGGGAGTCCCTATAGAACAGGAAGTCCCTATATAACAGGGAGTCCCCACAGAACAGGAAGTCCCTATAGAACAGGAAACCCCCCGCAGAACAGGAAGTCCCTATAGAACAGGAAGTCCCTATGGAACAGGAAGTCCCCACAGAACAGGGAGTCCCTATAGAACAGGAAGTCCCTATAGAACAGGAAGTCCCTATGAAACAGGAAGTCCCCACAGAACAGGGAGTCTCCACAGAACAGGAAGTCCCTATAGAACAGGAAGTCCCCACAGAACAGGAAGTCCCTATAGAACAGGGAGTCCCTATATAACAGGAAGTCCCTATAGAACAGGAAGTCCCTATATAACAGGGAGTCCCTATAGAACAGGAAGTCCCTATAGAACAGGGAGTCCCTATATAACAGGAAGTCCCTATAGAACAGGAAGTCCCTATAGAACAGGGAGTTCCTAGAGAACAGGAAGTCCCTATAGAACAGGAAGTCCCTATAGAACAGGAAGTCCCCACAGAACAGGGAGTCCCTATAGAACAGGAAGTCCCTATAGAACAGGGAGTCCCTATAGAACAGGAAGTCCCTATATAACAGGGAGTCCCCACAGAACAGGAAGTCCCTATAGAACAGGAAACCCCCCGCAGAACAGGAAGTCCCTATAGAACAGGAAGTCCATATGGAACAGGAAGTCCCCACAGAACAGGGAGTCCCTATAGAACAGGAAGTCCCTATAGAACAGGAAGTCCCTATGAAACAGGAAGTCCCCACAGAACAGGGAGTCTCCACAGAACAGGAAGTCCCTATAGAACAGGAAGTCCCCACAGAACAGGAAGTCCCTATAGAACAGGGAGTCCCTATATAACAGGAAGTCCCTATAGAACAGGAAGTCCCTATATAACAGGGAGTCCCTATAGAACAGGAAGTCCCTATAGAACAGGGAGTCCCTATATAACAGGAAGTCCCTATAGAACAGGAAGTCCCTATAGAACAGGAAGTTCCTAGAGAACAGGAAGTCCCTATAGAACAGGAAGTCCCTATAGAACAGGAAGTCCCCACAGAACAGGGAGTCCCTATAGAACAGGAAGTCCCTATAGAACAGGAAGTCCCTATGAAACAGGAAGTCCCCACAGAACAGGGAGTCCCTATAGAACAGGAAGTCCCTATAGAACAGGGAGTCCCCATAGAACAGGAAGTCCCCACAGAACAGGGAGTCTCCACAGAACAGGAAGTCCCTATAGAACAGGAAGTCCCCACAGAACAGGAAGTCCCTATAGAACAGGGAGTCCCTATATAACAGGAAGTCCCTATAGAACAGGAAGTCCCTATATAACAGGGAGTCCCTATAGAACAGGAAGTCCCTATAGAACAGGGAGTCCCTATATAACAGGAAGTCCCTATAGAACAGGAAGTCCCTATAGAACAGGAAGTTCCTAGAGAACAGGAAGTCCCTATAGAACAGGAAGTCCCTATAGAACAGGAAGTCCCCACAGAACAGGGAGTCCCTATAGAACAGGAAGTCCCTATAGAACAGGAAGTCCCTATAGAACATGAAGTCTCCACAGAACAGGGAGTCTCCACAGAACAGGAAGCCCCTATTGGACAGGAAGTTCCAACAGAACAGGGAGTCCCCACAGAACAGGGAGTCTCCACAGAACAGGAAGTCCCCATAGAACAGGGAGTCTCTATAGAACAGTAAGGCCCTATAGAACAGGGAGTCTCTATATAGAACAGGAAGTCCCTATAGAACAGGAAGTCCCTATAGAACAGGAAGTCCCTATAGAACAGGAAGTCCCTAGAGAACAGGAAGTCCCTATAGAACAGGAAGTCCCTATAGAACAGGGAGTCCCTATAGAACAGGGAGTCCCTATAGAACAGGAAGTCCCTATAGAACAGGGAGTCCCTATAGAACAGGAAGTCCCTATAGAACAGGAAGTCCCTATATAACAGGGAGTCCCCACAGAACAGGGAGTATCTATAGAACAGGGAATCCCTATAGAACAGGGAGTCCCCACAGAACAGGAAGTCCCTATAGAACAGGGAATCCCTATAGAACAGGGAGTCCCCACAGAACAGGAAGTCCCCACAGAACAGGGAGTCCCCACAGAACAGGGAGTCCCCACAGAACAGGGAGTCCCTATAGAATAGGGAATCCCTATAGAACAGGGAGTCCCCACAGAACAGGAAGTCCCTATATATCAGGGAGTTCCTATAGAACAGGGAGTCTCCACAGAACAGGAAGTCCCTATAGAACAGGAAGTCCCCACAGAACAGGAAGTCCCTATAGAACAGGGAGTCCCTATATAACAGGAAGTCCCTATAGAACAGGAAGTCCCTATATAACAGGGAGTCCCTATAGAACAGGAAGTCCCTATAGAACAGGGAGTCCCTATATAACAGGAAGTCCCTATAGAACAGGAAGTCCCTATAGAACAGGAAGTTCCTAGAGAACAGGAAGTCCCTATAGAACAGGAAGTCCCTATAGAACAGGAAGTCCCCACAGAACAGGGAGTCCCTATAGAACAGGAAGTCCCTATAGAACAGGAAGTCCCTATAGAACAGGAAGTCTCCACAGAACAGGGAGTCTCCACAGAACAGGAAGCCCCTATTGGACAGGAAGTTCCAACAGAACAGGGAGTCCCCACAGAACAGGGAGTCTCCACAGAACAGGAAGTACCCATAGAACAGGGAGTCTCTATAGAACAGTAAGGCCCTATAGAACAGGGAGTCTCTATATAGAACAGGAAGTCCCTATAGAACAGGAAGTCCCTATAGAACAGGAAGTCCCTATAGAACAGGAAGTCCCTAGAGAACAGGAAGTCCCTATAGAACAGGAAGTCCCTATAGAACAGGGAGTCCCTATAGAACAGGGAGTCCCTATAGAACAGGAAGTCCCTATAGAACAGGGAGTCCCTATAGAACAGGAAGTCCCTATAGAACAGGAAGTCCCTATATAACAGGGAGTCCCCACAGAACAGGGAGTATCTATAGAACAGGGAATCCCTATAGAACAGGGAGTCCCCACAGAACAGGAAGTCCCTATAGAACAGGGAATCCCTATAGAACAGGGAGTCCCCACAGAACAGGAAGTCCCCACAGAACAGGGAGTCCCCACAGAACAGGGAGTCCCCACAGAACAGGGAGTCCCTATAGAATAGGGAATCCCTATAGAACAGGGAGTCCCCACAGAACAGGAAGTCCCTATATAACAGGGAGTTCCTATAGAACAGGAAGTCCCTATAGAACAGGAAGTCCCTATAGAACAGGAAGTCCCCACAGAACAGGGAATCCCTATATAACAGGGAGTCTCTATAGAACAGGAAGTCCCTATAGAACAGGGAGTCACCACAGAACAGGAAGTCCCTATAGAACAGGAAGTCCCCACAGAACAGGGAGTCCCTATAGAACAGGGAGTCCCTATAGAACAGGAAGTCCCTATAGAACAGGGAGTCCCCATAGAACAGGAAGTCCCCACAGAAGAGGGAGTCTCCACAGAACAGGAAGTCCCTATAGAACAGGAAGTCCCTATAGAACAGGAAGTCCCCACAGAACAGGGAGTCCCCACAGAACAGGGAGTCCCCACAGAACAGGGAGGCCCTATAGAACAAGTCCCCACAGAACAGGAAGTCCCTATATAACAGGGAGTCCCTATAGAACAGGAAGTCCCTATAGAACAGGAAGTCCCCACAGAACAGGGAATCCCTATATAACAGGGAGTCTCTATAGAACAGAAAGTCCCTATAGAACAGGGAGTCCCCACAGAACAGGAAGTCCCTATAGAACAGGCAGTCCCTATAGAACAGGAAGTCCCTATATAACAGGAAGTCCCTATAGAACAGGAAGTCCCCACAGAACAGGAAGTCCCTATAGAACAGGGAGTCCCAACAGAACAGGAAGTCCCTATAGAACAGGAAGTCCCCACAGAACAGTAAGTCCCTATATAACAGGAAGTCCCTATAGAACAGGAAGTCCCCACAGAACAGGAAGTCCCTATAGAACAGGGAGTCCCAAGAGAACAGGAAGTCCCTATAGAACAGGAAGTCCCCACAGAACAGGAAGTCCCTATAGAACAGGGATAGAGTCCCTATAGAACAGGAAGTCCCTATAGAACAGGAAGTCCCTATAGAACAGGAAGTCCCTATAGAACAGGAAGTCCCTATAGAACAGGAAGTCTCTATAGAACAGGGAGTCCCTATAGAACAGGGAGTCCCTATAGAACAGGGAGTCCCTATAGAACAAGTCCCCCACAGAACAGGAAGTCCCCACAGAACAGGGAGTCTCTATATAACAGGGAGTCCCCACAGAACAGGAAGTCCCCACAGAACAGGAAGTCCCTATAGAACAGGGAATCCCCACAGAACAGGGAGTCCCTATAGAACAGGAAGCCCCTATATAACAGGGAGTCCCTATAGAACAGGAAGTCCCAACAGAACTGGGAGCTTCATTTTAAACATCGTTAACCTTTCATGACGTAATAAATGATAACGTTGACAGCTAATGTTTACATTAGTCACCCATGGTGATGACCCTCCCTTTCTCCGAGTACATGACCATAGCTGATCTTAAATTACTTCATCATAATATCCAAGTCTCGTGATGATGTTGGCAGAAAAAGACAAACATGTATAGTTACTGTACCCACAGTTGGAGGACTATCAGTACGATTTTCTTGATGATTGAGATAAGGCAAAGAAAACCAGCAGCGTTACGGGATGGTCTATCTCGGGGACATTTGTGTTAAAGGATCAAAAATGCGGCAAATTATACCGCCTTACTGAATGTTGAGACAGACTACAGATATCAATATTGTCTTCCTCTAGACATTTTAGAAGGTACAGCGTGCCTGCCATTACATCGTCTATGTTGCAACACATTACATTAAGCTTGTCTAACACTTTATTCATTTTCGCTGGTGAAGACATTCTTTGAAAGCCACAGACGAACTGACACGCCTTCGAGCCAGAATGAAGGGTATTGTCGGATATTATATCGTCATCAACTACGACGACGACGCAGTTCGTTCCAGCGGCTCTCAAAGAAACTTCACACGTGACGTTAACATTCTTCTCAACGTTCTTGGCTATACCATTTTCTGAGGGGAGTTTCTTATCTATTTTGAAATACCCAAGCCCCAGTGACACACCGATTTATACAGGACAAGTATGTCGAGAATTCTCTTTTGATTGTGAACAATAGGTAATTGATTAATCAACCAATCAGTTAATTAATCAATCATTGTTGTTTTCGCTAGAATTCAAACACTTGCGTGATCTAGATCGCTTCATCTCCTAAAATTATTTCGCCTGAAACCATCTATCTTATAATTAAGGTAGCTTCCAGATGACCCGACTCTCGGGATAAGAATATACAATGTCCCTATATCATGTAGTGTCCAGAGTGTGGCAAGGCCAGTGTACGTCCCTATATCGTGTAGTGTTCAGAAGTGTGACAGGGCCAGTGTACGTCCCTATATCATGTAGTGTCCAGAGTGTGGCAAGGCCAGTGTACGTCCCTATATCGTGTAGTGTTCAGAAGTGTGACAGGGTCAGTGTACGTCCCTATATCGTGTAGTGTCCAGACGTGTGACAAGGCCAGTGTACGTCCCTATATCGTGTAGTGTCCAGACGTGTGACAGGACCAGTGTACGTCCCTATATCGTGTAGTGTCCAGACGTGTGACAGGGCCAGTGTACGTCCCTATATCGTGTAGTGTCCAGAAGTGTGACAGGGCCAGTGTACGTCCCGATATCATGTAGTGTCCAGACGTGTGACAGGGACAGTGTACGTCCCGATATCATGTAGTGTCCAGACGTGTGACAGGGCCAGTGTACGTCCCTATATCGTGTAGCGTCCAGAAGTGTGACAGGGCCAGTGTACGTCCCTATATCGTGTAGCGTCCAGAAGTGTGACAGGGCCAGTGTACGTCCCTATATCATGTAGTGTCCAGAAGTGTGACAGGGCAAGTGTACGTCCCTATATCGTATAGTGTTCAGAAGTGTGACAGGGCAAGTGTACGTCCCTATATCGTATAGTGTTCAGAAGTGTGACAGGCCCAGTGTACGTCCCTATATCGTGTAGTGTCCAGACGTGTGACAGGGACAGTGTACGTCCCTATATCATGTAGTGTCCAGAAGTGTGACAGGGCCAGTGTACGTCCCTATATCGTGTAGTGTCCAGAAGTGTGACAAGGCCAGTGTACGTCCCTATATCATGTAGTGTCCAGAAGTGTGACAGGGCCAGTGTACGTCCCTTTATCTTGTAGTGTCCATACGTGTGACAGGGACAGTGTACGTCCCTATATCATGTAGTGTCAAGAGGTGTGACAAGGCCAGTGTACGTCCCTTTATCTTGTAGTGTCCATACGTGTGACAAGGCCAGTGTACGTCCCTATATCGTATATTGTCAAGAGGTGTGACAAGGCCAGTGTACGTCCCTATATCGTGTAGTGTCCAGAGTGTGACAAGGACAGTGTACGTCCCTATATCGTGTAGTGTCCAGACGTGTGACAGGGCCAGTGTACGTCCCTATATCATGTAGTGTCCAGAAGTGTGACAGGGCCAGTGTACGTCTCTATATCGTATAGTGTTCAGAAGTGTGACAGGCCCAGTGTACGTCCCTATATCGTGCAGTGTTCAGAAGTGTGACAGGGCCAGTGTACGTCCCTATATCGTGTAGTGTCCAGAAGTGTGACAGGGCCAGTGTACGTCCCTATATCGTGTAGTGTCCAGAAGTGTGACAGGGTCAGTGTACGTCCCTATATCGTGTAGTGTCCATAGTATGACAAGGCCAGTGTACGTCCCTATATCGTGTAGTGTTCAGACGTGTGACAGGGACAGTGTACGTCCCTATATCGTGTAGTGTTCAGACGTGTGACAGGGACAGTGTACGTCCCTATATCGTGTAGTGTTCAGACGTGTGACAGGGCCAGTGTACGTCCCTATATCGTGTAGTGTTCAGAAGTGTGACAGGGCCAGTGTACGTCCCTATATCGTGTAGTGTTCAGAAGTGTGACAAGGCCAGTGTACGTCCCTATATCGTGTAGTGTCCAGAAGTGTGACAAGGCCAGTGTACGTCCCTATATCTTGTAGTGTCCAGAAGTGTGACAGGGTCAGTGTACGTCCCTATATCGTGTAGTGTCCATAGTATGACAAGGCCAGTGTACGTCCCTATATCGTGTAGTGTCCAGAAGTGTGACAGGGCCAGTGTACATCCCTATATCGTCATTTTCACCTGTTTGCTGTACAGCGACGTCTGTTGGCATAATAACGAACTCGATATTGTAACTTTCTCTCGGCTTCGTCTTGACAATTTCTTGCCAACTACAGTTGAAACGAAAACAGTAATCAAATGATTAACATTGTGTTAAACGCTAATTATACAGAAAAAGAACAACAATCAAATGGTATTTGGAAGTTAGAATATTCAGATTGCAACGAAGAAAGCGCGTTTGATCGTAAGCAAGTATGGACTAGGGCAAACTGAAATAAAAGGTAAATACATATACATATTGTACAATGAAGCAGTATCGCTTACAACAAACATCACGTTGAAATAACTATTTAGAATAAAATATAAGCATTAGGAATTAGGAATAACAAATAAGAATAAGAAAATAAGCAGTCCCTGTCGGCGTTCCATACCGGCGACCTGTATAGACCGGCAACTAGCCATAGTGGTAGTTATAAATACCGGCCGAGTCGGTGATTTTAGGCAAGGACTAGCAAATAGATATTTATCAGTCAAGTACTAGTTCTAGATGAAGGAGAACATTATATTAATAAAGACCATGTGTGATCGGTCAGACAGATACATATATATACATATATAACTATTATATGTGTTGTTGTGATATCCCGTCAATGTTAAAGGGTACAGATGTAATATTTGTAGATATTTGCCTCTGTAGGCTAATCACTAACCAGGATTCTGTAGCGGTATCGACGGTTTGTTTGTTTGTTTGTTTTTGTTTAACGTCCTATTAACAGCCAGGGTCATTTAAGGACGTGCCAGGTTTTGGAGGTGGAGAAAAGCCGGAGTACCAGGAGAAAAACCACCGGCCTACGGTCAGCACCTGGCAAATGCCCCAAGTAGGTTTCGAACTCGCAACCCAGAGGTGGAGGGCTAGTGTTAAAGTGTCGGGTATCGACGGACCTAAATGTATACGTTACACATTTTGAACGCGTTCTAATGATTGAAATAAAAGACCAATCAAATTTGTTGTTACATACATTCCAATAGTACAGTACAGTATGCCCGACGATACCAGATAAAGGTTTCGATTGGTCAGTTATTTTTGTTATCTAAAAGCGTTTAGACAATAGCTCCAACTTTTAACTCGTTAAGCTTACGAAGCTGTTTATCACGTTAAATATTTGTTTGATTTACTAACGTTTTAATGTTGGTGAGTAAAGACACATTTCGGAACAGGTCTGTAAACAATAGGAAGTCATCAGAATATACTATTTTAGCAGTGTATATCAATCATGAATGCTTGTAACATGGCTTGAGTGTTTGCTTGATGTTCGCTGGTCAATTTCCTGTTTTCCTCACAAGCACCTGTCAGAGAGTAGACCTATTTGTTCTAAAAATAACCATTTTTGGCACGAATAGTGCAGCAATCTTTGCTTCCCTATTAATCACGTTTCATGTTAATTTTGACAACAGCCAATCAGAATGCTGGAAACAAATGAGTGTCGGCATCACTTTGTTTACAATATGGCAGACGAGATACACCAACGACGTTTCATTAGAATGATCGAAGAGAAAATACAAGCTATTTTGAAGAAAAAGGACTTGTTGAACATCCGTAAATATACTTGAGGTGCTGCAAAACCTTACATCAGTGTTAGAGGTGGGTGTGCGGACTTTGAAAACTTCAGTTCACATGGTTGTTCGCAGGAGCCATTTTATGCTGAAGTGCTACAAGGAAACGTACAAAAATGTATGATATCTTATAAATATGAAGACAGAAATGAGCAACAAACGAGAAAAACATTTGTTGGTTCATTGCACAAATATTTCAATTTCTACTTAAGTTTGACTCAATGAAACTACCAAACTTAATCTGTTTCATTTGCTCATGAATTTGACCAGATTAACACTGATCAGTGCGTATGAATACATGGTTAAAATCCTTCCGCGGAACGATTTCACTTTTTCTACATTGCTGTTATAAGCATCGAATAATTATCAAAATTATCAAATTGATAATGTATTCTTGTATTTTATGAAAGACCAGATATGCTAAATACTTTTATTTTGAAAAATATCACTTTTGCTGATTTGACCAATCAAATTAATGATAAGAAAATATCAAAATAATTGACCAATCAGAAAGCCCGACATATATGTCAGCACCTGGACAGGGGGAACTACTTTTTTGTATGCAAACTTTCGCTGTAGGCCTAGTTAGCATACGGGGTAGGTTTTTCGTTGATAAAAAATGTAATAAACAGAATATCTAACAGTGTCTTCAGTAATACCAAATATATTTCACTCGTGTGGCTAATATTTTCATATTAGCCCTACTCGTGAAATATATTTGGTATTACTGAAGACACTGTTAGATATCCTCTATTTATGCTTAAAAATCACTTTTAAGATAAACCAACGTGTTCTCTATCGCGTTAATGTTCTGTCAATACTGTAAAAGTCTACAAACTTTATCTATGTATTGTTTCGATAATAGGAGTGATTGAACGATATCGATTTGGAGAAAAGTTCCAAATGGGACAGTTAAACAATAGGACGGGAATTCAAGCTACAACTTGCAATGAAATCAAAGATCTGACAGGGAATCAAATCCAGTTTGTTGTGTGAACGCGACTGGAAGTTGATGCCGTGCTGGATAAATGACAACCTTGTAAACTATTGAAGATATAGATAGGTCATTATATCAGGAATCCCATCAGGCGTTTTAGAATAGGTGACTCGATTTTCAATTGATTCCCACGAGAAGAGGAGATTGAAAATCAAATTGACAGTCGTTGTCGTCGAATGTCAACAGACTTTCCTGAAGTTATTTCTTGTAAAAATGCCCACGCTAGACAAACGATAATTATAAATATACTTGTGAATTTTCAAAGACTTCAGTCGTAAAGAGGTAAAGTCAAATATAAAACAAAGAATTAACTTTGATGTATAGCGCTATAGAATGGAAAAGACTGTCGATTTCTCCGACATATGTGGTTAAAGTGCCATTTTCCTAGGGCTGTCTACAGACACAAGGGGATGAGGAGACCTGTTAATGGTCTTGGAACGAGGAGTTTAGCAAGAAAACTGTGCATGATGTGTACTGTATTGTAGTGACATTTACTGTGATACTGTGACGTTTAATATGTTACTATGACGTGTATTGTGTTACTGTGACGTTTATTGTGTTACTGTGACGTATATTGTGTAACTGTGACGTGTATTACGTTACTATGACGTGTACTGTGTTACTGTGGCGTGTACTGTGTTACTGTGACGTGTACTGTGTTACTGTGATGTGTATTGTGTTACTGTGACGTGTACTGTGTTACTGTGACGTATACTGTGTTACTGTGACGTGTATTGTGTTACTGTGACGTGTACTGTGTTACTGTGACGTGTACTGTTACTGTGACGTGTACTGTGTTACTGTGATGTGTATTGTGTAACTGTGACGTGTACTGTGTTACTGTGACGTGTATTGAGTTATTGTGAGGTGTACTGTGTTACTGTGACGTGTATTGTGTTATTGTGACGTGTACTGTGTTACTGTGACGTGTATTGTGTTATTGTGAGGTGTACTGTGTTACTGTGACGTGTACTGTGTTACTGTGACGTGTACTATGTTACTGTGATGAGTATTGTGTTATTGTGACGTTTACTGTGTTATTGTGACGTGTATTGTGTAACTGTGACGTGTACTGTGTTACTGTGACGTGTATTGAGTTATTGTGAGGTGTACTGTGTTACTGTGACGTGTACTGTGTTACTGTGACGTTTATGGTGTTACTGTGACGTGCACTGTGTTACTGTGACGTGTATTGTGTTACTGTGACGTGTGCTGTGTTACTATGACATCTACTGTGTTACTGTGACGTGTATTGTGTTACTGTGACGTGGATTGTGTTACTGTGACGTGTACTGTGTTACTGTGACGTGTACTGTGTTACTGTGACGTGTATTGTGTTACTGTGACGTGTACTGTGTTACTGTGACGTGGATTGTGTTACTGTGATGTGTATTGTGTTACTGTGACGTGGATTGTGTTACTGTGATGTGTATTGTGTTACTGTGACGTGTACTGTGTTACTGTGACGTGTACTGTGTTACTGTGACGTGTACTGTGTTACTGTGACGTGTACTGTGTTACTGTGACGTGTACTGTGTTACTGTGACGTGTACTGTGTTACTGTGATGTGTATTGTGTTACTATAACGTGTATTTTGTTACTATGTTATCTACTGTGTTACTGTGACGTGTACTTGTTACTATGACATCTACTGTGTTACTGTGACGTGTACTGTGTTACTGTGACGTGTACTGTGTTACTCTGACGTGTACTGTGTTACTATGACATCTACTGTGTTACTGTGACGTGTACTGTGTTACTGTGACGTGTACTGTGTTATTGTGACGTGTATTGTGTAACTGTGACTTGTATTGTGATACTGTGACTTGTATTGTGTTATGTGACGTGTACTGTGTTACTGTGACGTGTACTGTGTTACTGTGACGTGTACTTGTTACTGTGGCGTGTACTGTGTTATTGTGAGGTGTACTGTGTTACTGTGGCGTGTACTGTGTTACTGTGGCGTGTACTGTGTTACTGTGACGTGTACTGTGTTACTGTGACGTTTGTGTTACTGTGACGTGTATTGTGTTACTGTGGCGTGTACTGTGTTACTGTGACGTGTACTGTGTTACTGTGACGTGTACTGTGTTACTGTGACGTGTACTGTGATACTGTGACGTGTATTGTGTTACTGTGGCGTGTACTGTGTTACTGTGACGTGTATTGTGATACTGTGACTTGTATTGTGTTATGTGACGTGTATTGTGTTACTGCGACATGTACTGTGTATCTGTGACGTGTATTGTGTTATGTGACGTGTATTGTGTTATGTGACGTGTACTGTGTATCTGTGACGTGTATTGTGTTACTGTGACGTATACTGTGTTACTGTGACGTGTAGTATGTTACTGTGATGTGGATTGTGTTACCATGGCGTGAACTGTGTTATTGTGACGTGTACTGTGTTACTGTGATGTGTACTGTGTAATCGTGTCGTGTACTGTGTTACTCTGACGTGTACTGTGATACTGTGACGTGTACTGTGTTACTGTGACGTGTACTGTGTTACTGTGACGTGTACTGTGTTACTGTGACGTGTACTGTGTTACTGTGACTTGTACTGTGTTACTGTGACGTGTACTGTGTTACTGTGACGTGTACTGTGTTACTGTGACGTGTACTTGTTACTGTGGCGTGTACTGTGTTACTGTGACGTGTACTGTGATACTGTGACGTGTACTGTGTTACTGTGACGTGTATTGTGTTACTGTGACGTGTACTGTGTTACTGTGACGTGTACTGTGTTACTGTGACGTGTACTGTGTTACTGTGACGTATATTGTGTTACTGTGACGTGTATTGTGTTACTGTGACGTGTACTTGTTACTGTGACGTGTACTGTGTTACTGTGACGTGTACTGTGTTACTCTGATGTGTACTGTGTTACTCTGACGTGTACTGTGATACTGTGACTTGTACTGTGCTACTGTGACGTGTACTGTGATACTGTGACGTGTACTGTGTTACTGCGACATGTACTGTGTTACTGTGACGTGTATTGTGTTATGTGACGTGTATTGTGTTACTGTGACGTGTACTGTGTTACTGTGATGTGTACTGTGTTACTCTGACGTGTACTGTGTTACTGTGACGTGTACTGTGTTACTGTGACGTGTACTGTGTTACTGTGGCGTGTACTGTGTTACTGTGACGTGTACTGTGATACTGTGACGTGTACTGTGTTACTGTGACGTGTTTTGTGTTACTGTGATGTGTACTGTGTTACTGTGACGTGTATTGTGTTACTGTGACGTGTACTGTGTTACTGTGACGTGTATTGTGTTACTGTGACGTGTACTGTGTTACTGTGATGTGTACTGTGTTACTATGACGTGTATTGTGTTACTATAACGTGTATTTTGTTACTGTGACGTGTATTGTGTTATTGTGACGTGTATTGTGTTACTGTGACGTGTATTTTGTTACTGTGACGTTTGTGTTACTGTGACGTGTATTTTGTTACTATGACGTGTATTTTGTTACTATGACGTGTATTGTGTTACTATGACGTGTACTGTGTTACTGTGACGTGTACTGTGTTACTGTGACGTGTATTGTGTTACTATGACGTGTATTGTGTTACTGTGACGTGTATTGTGTTACTATGACGTGTATTGTGTTATGTGACATGTATTGTGTTACTGTGTCGTTTAATGCGTGAATAAATTCTCGGAATCGCTAGAGGAAGTTTTCGAGGTCGTAAGGGGAAGTTGTCTAGATCGTTAGTGGAAGTTCTCGAGGTCGTTAGTGGAAGTTCTCGAGGTCGTAAGGGGAAGTTCTCGGGCTCGTTAGAGGAAGTTCTCGAGATCGTTAGAGGAAGTTCTCGAGATCGTTAGGGGAAGTTCTTGAGATCGTTAGGGGAAGTTTTCGGGATCGTTAGAGGAAGTTCTCGAGATCGTTAGTGTCATTGGCTGTGGTCGACGATGAGCTGTCATTGTCTGGTTTCGACGATGAGCTGTCATTTTGTGGGGTCGACGATGAGATGTCATTGTTCGGGGTCGACGATGAGCTGTCGTTGTTTAGGGTCGGCGATGAGCTGTCATTGTTTGGGTTTGACTATAGAACGAGCTGTCATTGTTTGGTATCGACGATGAGCTGTCATTGTCTGGGGTCGACGATGAATTGTCATTGTCTGAGGTCGACGATGAGCTGTCATTGTCTGGTTTCGACGATGAACTGTCATTGTCTGAGGTCGACGATGAGCTGTCATTGTTTGGGTTTGACTATAGAACGAGCTGTCATTGTTTGGGTTTGACTATAGAACGAGCTGTCATTGTCTGGGGTTGACAATGAGCTGTCATTGTCTGGGGTTGACAATGAGCTGTCATTGTCTGGGGTCGACGATGAGCTGTCATTGTCTGAGGTCGACGATGAGCTGTCATTGTTTGTTATCGACGATGAGCTGTCATTGTTTGGGTTTGACTATAGAACGAGCTGTCATTGTTTGTTATCGACGATGAGCTGTCATTGTTTGTTATCGAGGATAAGCTGTCATTGTTTCTTATCGACGATGAACTGTCATTGTTTGTTATCGACGATGAACTGTCATTGTTTGTTATCGACGATGAACTGTCATTGTCTGGGGTGGACGATGAGCTGTCATTGTCTGGGGTCGACGATGAGCTGTCAATGTCTGTGGTCGACGATGAGCTGTCAATGTCTGGGTTGACGATAGAACGAGCTACGATTGCGTGTAGCAGTACATCTCGTTAACGACTTAACAATTAAATAAAATCAAATCAATTATCTTTAGATTGATCATTCTATAACTGACTGTTTCTCGCCGCTTTGATACACGGTGATGCTGTCTTAAGCCAACGACTTTATTAAGAAACCCGGTGCTGGAGGAAACCATGCGTTTATTTTAACGGAAAAAATCTATTTGTTTTCTTTTTGCTGAAATCTATCACAAAATTTACATCTTTCCTGATATGGTAATAAAAAGGGCGTGTAGCTTATTATTTATTTTTTTAAATGCACAATGTTGAGCATTTGTGTGTGACGAGAAAGAAAAGATATGGCTGTTGATAGCTCAAGAAAGCGAGGAGAGAAAACATTTTTTTACGAAAAATACGAGTTAGGGAAAGAAAATCGTGATCTACAGAGTTTGCTCGGTACCAGTTCTCGATTGTGTTTATCATGTTTCCTTCCTTGATGCTCCGCGAATGATGTCGCCAGCTTTGGTCAAATCGAATATGATATCGATTTTATTATTTTTTTTTAATTTGCAAAACACCCTTAATTTTAATTAGATACAGGCATGTCATTGTCATACGCATGTCATTATCATACGGTATGTCATTGTCATACGGCATGTCATTGTCATACGGTATGTCATTGTCATACGGCATGTCATTGTCATACGGTATGTCATTGTCATACGGCATGTCATTGTCATACGACATGTCATTGTCATACGGCATGTCATTGTCATACGGCATGTCATTACCATAGGCAGGTCATTGCCATACGGCATGTCATTGTCATACGCCATGTCATTGTCATACGACAGGTCATTGTCATAATGCATGTCATTATCATACGGCATGTCATTGCCATACGACATGTCATTTTCATACGGCATGTCATTGTCATACGGCATGTCATTGTCATAATGCATGTCATTGTCATAATGCATGTCATTGCCTACGGCATATCATTGTCATACCACAGGTCATTGTCATAATGCATGTCATTGCCATACGGCATGTCATTGTCATTATGCATGTCATTGCAATACGGCATGTCATTGTCATACGGCATGTCATTGTCATAATGCATGTCATTGCCATACGGCATGTCATTGTCATACGACAGGTCATTGTCATACGGCATGTCATTGTCATACGGCATGTCATTGTCATAATGCATGTCATTGCCATACGGCAGGTCATTGTCATACGGCATGTCATTGTCATACGACAGGTCATTGTCATAATGCATGTCATTGTCATACGACAGGTCATTGTCATAATGCATGTCATTGTCATACGGCATGTCATTGTCATACGACAGGTCATTTTTATACGACATGTCATTGTCATACGACAGGTCATTGTCATAATGCATGTCACTGTCATACGGCATGTCATTGTCATACGACAGGTCATTTTTATACGACATGTCATTGCCATACGGCATGTCATTGTCATACGGCATGTCATTGTCATACGACAGGTCATTGTCATAATGCATGTCATTGTCATAATGCATGTCATTGTCATACGACAGGTCATTGTCATACGGCATGTCATTGTCATAATGCATGTCATTGCCATACGGCATGTCATTGTCATACGACAGGTCATTGTCATACGGCATGTCATTGTCATAATGCATGTCATTGCCATACGGCATGTCATTGTCATACGACAGGTCATTGTCATACGGCATGTCATTGTCATACGACAGGTCATTGCCATACGGCATGTCATTGCCATACGACAGGTCATTTTCATAATGCATGTCATTGTCATACGGCATGTCATTGTCATACGACAGGTCATTTTTATACGACAGGTCATTGCCATACGACAGGTCATTTTCATAATGCATGTCATTGTAATACGGCATGTCATTGCCATACGGCATGTCATTGTCATAATGCATGTCATTGTCATACGGCATGTCATTACCATACGACATGTCATTGTCATAATGCATGTCATTGTCATACGACAGGTCATTGCCATACGGCATGTCATTGTCATAATGCATGTCATTGTCATACGGTATGTCATTGCCATACGGCATGTCATTGTCATAATGCATGTCATTGCCATACGACAGGTCATTTTTATACGACAGGTCATTATCATACGGTATGTCATTGTCATACGGCATGAGAAGGTAATAAATTGCAAATGTATACAATATACTTAGACAACCTTTGCTATTCTGTTCACTCTAAAAGTGGAGACAGACACGTCACTACTATGGAAGATAACATTCGATCAATTTAATGCTGATTAATCTGTTTTTTGTAATCGAAACGTTAAAAGGGTACAAGCAATGCCGTAATATACAAAACGATCTATGTTGTATATCAATTCACACAAATACCATAGAGAGAAGGGGCAAGTCGGGGTCAGATGACAGCTTGCCTTTCATAGATTTGATGAGAACTTTAATTCCAAAGAAAATAGAAGCATAAAAACCATAGAAAGAGCATTAGCCCACAAGCTGACGGCAACCGTCTAATATCCGTAGTGGTGCCTGAATTAATATCCGGAATCTCGTAAAATTATTGAAATACTTACATTATGATAGAAGTGATAGAGGTCTTATTCTTAGCAGACATGACGCTATGTTCACACCCACTCACATTGATAGCCTATAAACCTCCGACCATCTCTCGATTTTATATCAGTTGTTAAGAGAATGCCTGTATATGGCGTCTATTATAACGAGACCGTGCGTTAATTAGCAAGAGTGGTCGACCTGCGGTCTCTGTGGGAGAAGTGGCCATGTAGGGGTGATATATAGACAACTAAAACGTCAGTGTCCGACATAGAACGGTATATATCACTGACGGATTATCTAAAGTTTCCACGCCTCTAAAGTCGACATAGAACGGTATATATCACTGACGGATTATCTAAAGTTTCCACGCCTCTAAAGTCGACATAGAACGGTATATATCACTGACGGATTATCTAAAGTTTCCAGGCCTCTAAAGTCGACATAGAACGGTATATATCACTGACGGATTATCTAAAGTTTCCAGGCCTCTAAAGTCGACATAGAACTGTATATATCACTGACGGATTATCTAAAGTTTCCAGGCCTCTAAAGTCGACATAGAACTGTATATATCACTGACGGATTATCTAAAGTTTCCAGGCCTCTAAAGTCGACATAGAACGGTATATATCACTGACGGATTATCTAAAGTTTCCAGGCCTCTAAAGTCGACATAGAACTGTATATATCACTGACGGATTATCTAAAGTTTCCACGCCTCTAAAGTCGACATAGAACTGTATATATCACTGACGGATTATCTAAAGTTCCCAGGCCTCTAAAGTCGACATAGAACTGTATATATCACTGACGGATTATCTAAAGTTCCCAGGCCTCTAAAGTCGACATAGAACGGTATAGAGACCACAGAACCAAATCAAAAATAGATTTGTTTTTTTTGTTTGTTTGTTTTTTTCTTTTTTTTTCTTTGTTTTTTGTTTTTTGTTTTTGTTTTTGTTTTTGTTTTTTTGCGATGCGTTGAATTACGGAGAGATGATATTTTCGTGCTGTCGCTCAATTATTTGAATGGGATACACATGATAACATGTAGGGTGGAACTGAGCTGGCTGTAGCCTTGGTGATGAGTTACCCTAGTATTTCCTTTAATTAACTATAATATAATGGTACATTGTATATCGTGTATGAACCACTCATAAGATAGTATCTCCAGAGACCAAGATTTCTGATCGAAACTCATATATACGTCTGAGTACAGATCGTAAGAGTCCATGTGAACCCTGATATATATTAGATGAAGTAATTAAGGAAGTATGCTGGATTAGAATAAAAGTGATACGTACGTGATGATCTGTATAGGGGAGATAACTCACCTGTATATGATAAAAATGAAAATCACAATAATGTGTTATTTTGTTTTGTTGTTTTTTCGTTTTTGTGTTGTTTTTTTATACTAAGGTATTATATTTTATTCTTCATAATCTTATATTTATCATAATATATCACTGCACGAGAAGTTATACGATTTCATTCATGACCAAATAGAGTATTTTTAATTATGTATTTTTTATGTATTTTTTTTTTCTTTTTTAAGTTATATATTTTGGTGAAATATAAGTGTTCAATAAACACATTTTTTAGTTGTATGTAAAGATTCTCAAATGAGATAGGTTGATGTATTTAACCATAAGACATTTACAGAGAATTGTGGCAGTTTTTCATCCTTGTTTTTTGTAATTATCAACACACGGAGTATCGTTTGTAACGCGACTACGTAGTTGTAATGTCAATAAGTTAGCTGCATGAATGATGGCAGGAACCGACCATATAAAATAAAACTTATTGTGATAACGTTATCTAGGAATAATTAAAATATCCTTCTCTACGGAAATCAATTTGTCTTACAAAATGGGACACTGCAGTGAAATAGACACCTTGCGCCAGAAGGTGGTCTGACGAAATTGATTTCTGTTGGTGTCGATTTCATATGGACATTTTTTTTTTTTTTTTTTTTCAAAATATAAACGAAAGATACTTCTTTCGCGGTTTGTGTCTGATACAACCTGTCCCGTTATGGTGTAAAGTGTAGGCGTGCGCGCGCCCTGTCGATCGTCGACGCAGCTGCCTCAACGGGCGCGGCTTTTTAGGGTCATCTAAATAGCAAACCAGCGATATCGGGGTATTTTACAAGTCTATGCATCCATGCTATGCTGCAATTTAACAGAAATAACTTTATTAACTTTTAGTCTTTATCATGGCTAACCATGAACATTAATATTGACATAAAATGTATTAAGTTGTTTGTTTTTCTACAAAACATGCGAGAAATGCATGTTTCAGGGGGACATAATTAGCTCATATTTAATAGCACATATGTTGCACAAAATGCTTGTGCCGTTTTACTCATAAGGGTCTATAGCATTAGTTAGCATGTACAAGAAATTATTGATGATTTGGATAAACAGTGTGTCCAGACAAAGTATTTTGTTACATGAGCATTACTAGTTTTGTGCATTTGTAGATATTTATTCGCTTTTAACATTCATCATTATTCTCCTAACAGATGATCCTTAACGCATCGAGCAGGGCTAGCGACTTGGTGCTGGATAACAACATCATCCATCTACAGGTGTGCGGGCAATCGAATATCGTCATGGAAGGTGTGGTTAGTTAGTAAACACTTAGATAAGATATATAAAACAGCAAATTAGATGTAATATGGAAGATTCAACATGGAATTACACAGTGATTCGTCATTTTCACACGATTAAACTGGTCCTCTATCGGAAAGGAAACAAGTTTAAACTGTAAAGGGCTTGTTATCACTTAAAACAACAGCCTCAAAATATGTAATAGGCATGTATACATCTGATCATCGGTACACATGTCTGGCTGTAACAACATGTAGTATATTTGGAAGACATTTACACAAACTGATAATACATGCTGTATGCAAAACAGTGACGTAGGTCATGACGTCATCATTCGCCATGTAAATCGTATGTAAATCAAACCATCCCAGAATCAACGATAACGAAAGTCAAATGAGACAAGATATATGTATTGAGTCCCGTAAAAAGACTATCGATATCATCTGAATGGAAGGAATGAAAACAGGGATCATTATGTCAAGTACCCTGGTACAATGATAAAGCGATGTGATAATACCTCTCAACTGTTTGTACCAAAATGTTTAGTTCTTCATCCTCTTCGGAGGGAGGGGCTAAACAATGGCCAAGGACGTATCTAGGCTTTGACGCAAAGAGGAACGTTTCTACTGCAAGAAGTAAACAGGCATACTGTGTCATTGATTAGATAGGCTTATCGATTAATTTTTATTAATCTAATTTAATCTAATTAATTATGGACACTATCATTTTTAAGGTCAAGTTTTAATTTATTTTACATTTATTGTACAAGTTACATATATGTACACGAGTACTTGGATACTACATTTGATTACCATATATTTACATTTGTTCCACATTTCCCCATTGACACAATGCTAAGAGGCAGTTGCCACCATACGCCTATAACACCCAGTGCCTCAGGCTATAACACCCAGTGGGTCATGTGACATTAAAAAGGGCGTTTTTTTTTTTTTTTTTTATAGTTTTTTTCAAAGTTGACGAAAATGGTAAGACAACGTAAACATAAGTATTGAACAGTGGTTTTAATGTTGTTATAGTCGATATGGCAGCAAGATGTATGGTGGGCAAATGTAGCATGGGAACCCTAAGGGGTTCCCATGCCATTTGCCCACCATACATCTTGCTGCCATATCGACAATAACAACATTAAAACCATTGTTCATTGCTTAAATAAAATTTCAATAATGTAATCATGTATCCCATAATTACATGAGGTTCACAACTAATATACCACGTGATCAATTCGTTACAGTGTTTTATTGTTTTGTTTACACACCGCGGGGTGTAACCACTTTCAAATCCGCCCATTGGCCATTTGTTGACCTCCGACAATTTTGATTGACTCACATCTAGCCTCTAGCCACGGCCTACATATCATGATTATGTTTCTTACGGAAATGTGTTATAGAATGCAAATAAACAAGATGCAATTGGTTACTTCATAATTCATATTGAAAACAAATGTCGGGTGTATTAGTATTTTTTTTATCGTAAGATATTAAAAAAAAATATCAGAAGAGCTTGTTTTTCTTACTATCATTTCAAAATTCTCGCTCTGGAGTCGTGTACCTCTTTATTCTACTGGGTAACTGGAAAGTGTCCTTTATTCAGTCTTTTGATACCACATTCACATCTGTCACAGATTTCTTTATATCAGTCATAGTACTTTGTTACACTTCGACATTATATATTATATATTACACGGGACAGGAGGTATCATCTAATTACCGTCTTGACTTTTCGTTAGTTCTATCTGGAGGTTGCGATATAAGCTACAAAGATTTGCCTACAACGACATCATTATTATTTCTTAATCTCAGTCGATGACGAGCTACATTGACTTCTCAACCATTGTAATTTTACATAGACATATTGTGTTTTTTTGCGCCGATACTCCGCCTTCAACAGCTGGTGTTCTCTCAATCACGCCTAACATATGTTCATTTCATAAAGCATTCTTCGGTACGACTTCAGTTCAGGTCAAAGACTAACAATAGATCAAGTTTATACAATTTCTGATCTATACATCATCAAACCTGTCAAAGACTATTTATTTTATACCATCGCTCGTGGGTACGTCATCAATACTTGTAACAGATCGATAATATTTCAATTTGTAAAATTGCTCATGGGTACGTCATCAATACTTGTAACAGATCGATAATATTTCAATTTGTAAAATTGCTCATGGGTACGTCATCAATACTTGTAACAGATCGATAATATTTCAATTTGTAAAATTGCTCATGGGTACGTCATCAATACTTGTAAAAGATCGATAATAATTCGGTTCGTACAATCGCTCGTTGGTACGTCATCAATACTTTGTCTAAGACTGACGATGCTACGTCATCAATACTTGTCTAAAACTGACGATGGTACGTCATCAATACTTGTCTAAGACTGATTATGGTACGTCATCAATACTTGTCTAAGACTGACGTTGGTACGTCATCAATACTTGTCTAAGACTGACGATGGTACGTCATCAATACTTGTCTAAGACTGACGATGGTACGTCATCAATACTTGTCTAAGACTGACGATGGTACGTCATCAATACTTGTCTAAGACTGACGATGGTACGTCATCAATACTTGTCTAATACTGACGATGGTACGTCATCAATACTTGTCTAAGAATGACTATGGTACGTCATCAATACTTGTCTAAGACTGACGATGGTACGTCATCAATACTTGTCTAAGACTGACGATGGTACGTCATCAATACTTGTCTAGGTCTGACGTTGGTACGTCATCAATACTTGTCTAAGACTGACTATGGTACGTCATCAATACTTGTCTAAGACTGACGTTGGTACGTCATCAATACTTGTCTAAGACTGACGATGGACGTCATCAATACTTGTCTAAGACTAACGACGGTACGTCATCAATACTTGTCTAAGACTGACGTTGGTACGTCATCAATACTTGTCTAAGACTGACGATGGTACGTCATCAATACTTGTCTAAGACTAACGACGGTACGTCATCAATACTTGTCTAAGACTGACGACGGTACGTCATCAATACTTGTCTAAGACTGACGACGGTACGTCATCAATATTTGTCTAAGACTGACGATGGTACGTCATCAATACTTGTCTAATACTGACGATGGTACGTCATCAATACTTGTCTAGACTGACGACGGTAAGTCATCAATACTTGTCTAATACTGACGATGGTACGTCATCAATACTTGTCAAAACTGACGGTGGTACGTCATCAATACTTGACTAAGCCTGACGGTGGTACGTCATCAATACTTGTCTAAAACTGACGATGGTACGTCATCAGTATTTGTTTAATACTGACGATGGTACGTCATCAATATTTGTCTAATACTGACGATAATCCGTCTGATACAATCACAATCGTGTGTTGATAAAATCAAGTTTATAAATGCTTCATTGTTTGATTTATTCAATAAAGTACATCATTTTCACATTCTTCACCGGATATGTGTATTGTTCAGTTCAAGTGAGGGTTAACCTACATTGAATCATACAAACACGTAATGTGGGTGTCATCATTTAGTGTAACAAAGTATGATTGAGTGTAACAAAGTTTGATTGAGTGTAACAAAGTATGATTGAGTGTAACAAAGTTTGATTGAGTGTAACAAAGTATTATTGAGTGTAACAAAGTATGATTGAGTGTAACAAAGTTTGATTGAGTGTAACAAAGTATTATTGAGTGTAACACAGTATGATTGAGTGTAAAAAAAGTTTACCTGAGTGTAACAAAGTATTATTGAGTGTAACTAAGTATTATTGAGTGCGACAAAGTTTGATTGAGTGTAACAAAGTTTGATTGAGTGTAACAAAGTATGATTGAGTGTAACAAAGTTTGTTTGAGTGTTACAAAGTAGGATTGAGTGTAACAAAGTGTGCTTCAGTGTAACAAAGTATGAATGAGTGTAACAAAGTGTGCTTGAGTGTAACAAAGTTTGTTTGACTGTAACAAAGTAGGATTGTGTGTAACAAAAGTATGATTGAGTGTAAGAGTTTCCTGGTGGAGTACAATAAGAGTTTCTCCTGGTCCTATTGGGAGTACAATAAGAGTTTCCTGGTGGAGTACAATAAGAGTTTCTCCTGGTCCTATTGGGAGTACAATAAGAGTTTCCTGGTGGAGTACAATAAGAGTTTCTCCTGGTCCTATTGGGAGTACAATAAGAGTTTCCTGGTGGAGTACAATAAGAGTTTCTCCTGGTCCTATTGGGAGTACAATAAGAGTTTCCTGGTGGAGTACAATAAAAGTTTCCTGGTGGAGTACAATAAGAGTTTCCTGGTACTGTTGGGAGACCAATAAGAGTTTCCTGGTGGAGACCAATAAGAGTTTCCTGGTGGAGACCAATACGAGTTTCCTGGTGGAGTACAATAAGAGTTTCCTGGTGGAGTACAATAATAGTTTCCTGGTGGAGTACAATAAAAGTTTCCTAGTGGAGTACAATAAGGGTTCCCTGGTGGAGTACAATAATAGTTTCCTGGTGGAGTACAATAATAGTTTCCTGGTGGAGTACAATAAGGGTTCCCTGGTGGAGTACAATAATAGTTTCCTGGTGGAGTACAATAAGAGTTTCCTGGTGGAGTACAATAAGAGTTTCCTGGTGGAGTACAATAAAAGTTACCTGGTGGAGTACAATAATAGTTTCCTGGTGGAGTACAATAATAGTTTCCTGGTGGAGTACAATAAGGGTTCCCTGGTGGAGTACAATAAGGGTTCCCTGGTGGAGTACAATAATAGTTTCCTGGTGGAGTACAATAAGAGTTTCCTGGTGGAGTACAATAAAAGTTACCTGGTGGAGTACAATAAGTTTCCTAGTGGAGTACAATAAGGGTTCCCTGGTGGAGTACAATAATAGTTTCCTGGAGGAGTACAATAATAGTTTCCTGGTGGAGTACAATAATAGTTTCCTGGTGGAGTACAATAAGGGTTCCCTGGTGAAGTACAATAATAGTTTCCTGGTGGAGTACAATAATAGTTTCCTGGTGGAGTACAATAATAGTTTCCTGGTGGAGTACAATAAGGGTTCCCTGGTGGAGTACAATAAGAGTTTCCTGGTGGAGTACAATAATAGTTTCCTGGTGGAGTACAATAATAGTTTCCTGGTGGAGTACAATAATAGTTTCCTGGTGAAGTACAATAAGGGTTCCCTGGTGGAGTACAATAATAGTTTCCTGGTGGAGTACAATAATAGTTTCCTGGTGGAGTACAATAATAGTTTCCTGGTGGAGTACAATAAAAGTTACCTGGTGGAGTACAATAAGAGTTTCCTGGTGGAGTACAATAATAGTTTCCTGGTGGAGTACAATAATAGTTTCCTGGTGGAGTACAATAAAAGTTTCCTAGTGGAGTACAATAATAGTTTCCTGGTGGAGTACAATAATAGTTTCCTGGTGGAGTACAATAATAGTTTCCTGGTGGAGTACAATAATAGTTTCCTGGTGGAGTACAATAAGGGTTCCCTGGTGGAGTACAATAATAGTTTCCTGGTGGAGTACAATAAGGGTTCCCTGGTGGAGTACAATAATAGTTCCCTGGTGGAGTACAATAATAGTTTCCTGGTGGAGTACAATAAGGGTTCCCTGGTGGAGTACAATAATAGTTTCCTGGAGGAGTACAATAATAGTTTCCTGGTGGAGTACAATAATAGTTTCCTGGTGGAGTACAATAAGGGTTCCCTGGTGAAGTACAATAATAGTTTCCTGGTGGAGTACAATAATAGTTTCCTGGTGGAGTACAATAAGGGTTCCCTGGTGGAGTACAATAATAGTTCCCTGGTGGAGTACAATAATAGTTTCCTGGTGGAGTACAATAAGGGTTCCCTGGTGGAGTACAATAATAGTTTCCTGGTGGAGTACAATAATAGTTTCCTGGTGGAGTACAATAATAGTTTCCTGGTGGAGTACAATAAGAGTTTCCTAGTGGAGTACAATAATAGTTTCCTGGTGGAGTACAATAAGAGTTTCCTGGTGGAGTACAATAATAGTTTCCTGGTGGAGTACAATAAGGGTTCCCTGGTGGAGTACAATAATAGTTTCCTGGTGGAGTACAATAATAGTTTCCTGGTGGAGTACAATAAGAGTTTCCTGGTGGAGTACAATAAGAGTTTCCTGGTGGAGTACAATAATAGTTTCCTGGTGGAGTACAATAAGAGTTTCCTGGTGGAGTACAATAATAGTTTCCTGGTGGAGTACAATAAGAGTTTCCTGGTGGAGTACAATAAGAGTTTCCTGGTGGAGTACAATAAGAGTTTCCTGGTGGAGTACAATAAGAGTTTCCTGGTGCAGTACAATAAGAGTTTCCTGGTGGAGTACAATAAGAGTTTCCTGGTGGAGTACAATAAGAGTTTCCTGGTGGAGTACAATATTAGTTTCCTGGTGGAGTACAATAAGGGTTCCCTGGTGGAGTACAATAATAGTTCCCTGGTGGAGTACAATAATAGTTTCCTGGTGGAGTACAATAAGGGTTCCCTGGTGGAGTGCAATAAGAGTTTCCTGGTCATATTGGGAGTACAATAATAGCTTCCTGGTGGAGTACAATAAGGGTTCCCTGGTGGAGTACAATAAGAGTTTCCTGGTGGAGTACAATAAGGGTTCCCTGGTGGAGTACAATAATAGTTTCCTGGTGGAGTACAATAATAGTTTCCTGGTGGAGTACAATAAGAGTTTCCTGGTGGAGTACAATAAGAGTTTCCTGGTGGAGTACAATAAGAGTTTCCTGGTGGAGTACAATAATAGTTTCCTGGTGGAGTACAATAAGAGTTTCCTGGTGGAGTACAATAATAGTTTCCTGGTGGAGTACAATAAAAGTTTCCTAGTGGAGTACAATAATAGTTTCCTGGTGGAGTACAATAAGAGTTTCCTGGTGGAGTACAATAAGGGTTTCCTGGTGGAGTACAATAAGAGTTTCCTAGTGGAGTACAATAATAGTTTCCTAGTGGAGTACAATAATAGTTTCCTGGTGGAGTACAATAAGAGTTTCCTAGTGGAGTACAATAAGAGTTTCCTGGTGGAGTACAATAATAGTTTCCTGGTGGAGTACAATAAAAGTTTCCTAGTGGAGTACAATAATAGTTTCCTGGTGGAGTACAATAAGAGTTTCCTGGTGGAGTACAATAAGAGTTTCCTGGTGGAGTACAATAATAGTTTCCTGGTGGAGTACAATAATAGTTTCCTAGTGGAGTACAATAATAGTTTCCTAGTGGAGTACAATAATAGTTTCCTGGTGGAGTACAATAATAGTTTCCTGGTGGAGTACAATAAGAGTTTCCTGGTGGAGTACAATAAGGGTTTCCTGGTGGAGTACAATAATAGTTTCCTGGTGGAGTACAATAATAGTTTCCTAGTGGAGTACAATAATAGTTTCCTAGTGGAGTACAATAATAGTTTCCTGGTGGAGTACAATAATAGTTTCCTGGTGGAGTACAATAAGAGTTTCCTAGTGGAGTACAATAATAGTTTCCTAGTGGAGTACAATAATAGTTTCCTGGTGGAGTACAATAAGAGTTTCCTGGTGGAGTACAATAAGAGTTTCCTGGTGGAGTACAATAAGAGTTTCCTGGTGGAGTACAATAAGGGTTTCCTGGTGGAGTACAATAAGAGTTTCCTAGTGGAGTACAATAAGAGTTTCCTAGTGGAGTACAATAATAGTTTCCTGGTGGAGTACAATAATAGTTTCCTGGTGGAGTACAATAAGAGTTTCCTGGTGGAGTACAATAAGAGTTTCCTAGTGGAGTACAATAATAGTTTCCTGGTGGAGTACAATAATAGTTTCCTAGTGGAGTACAATAAGAGTTTCCTGGTGGAGTACAAGAAGAGTTTCCTAGTGGAGTACAATAATAGTTTCCTGGTGGAGTACAATAAGAGTTTCCTAGTGGAGTACAATAATAGTTTCCTGGTGGAGTACAATAAGAGTTTCCTAGTGGAGTACAATAAGAGTTTCCTAGTGGAGTACAATAAGAGTTTCCTGGTGGAGTACAATAATAGTTTCCTGGTGGAGTACAATAAGAGTTTCCTAGTGGAGTACAATAATAGTTTCCTGGTGGAGTACAATAATAGTTTCCTGGTGGAGTACAATAATAGTTTCCTGGTGGAGTACAATAAAAGTTACCTGGTGGAGTACAATAAGAGTTTCCTGGTGGAGTACAATAATAGTTTCCTGGTGGAGTACAATAATAGTTTCCTGGTGGAGTACAATAAAAGTTTCCTAGTGGAGTACAATAATAGTTTCCTGGTGGAGTACAATAATAGTTTCCTGGTGGAGTACAATAATAGTTTCCTGGTGGAGTACAATAATAGTTTCCTGGTGGAGTACAATAAGGGTTCCCTGGTGGAGTACAATAATAGTTTCCTGGTGGAGTACAATAAGGGTTCCCTGGTGGAGTACAATAATAGTTCCCTGGTGGAGTACAATAATAGTTTCCTGGTGGAGTACAATAAGGGTTCCCTGGTGGAGTACAATAATAGTTTCCTGGAGGAGTACAATAATAGTTTCCTGGTGGAGTACAATAATAGTTTCCTGGTGGAGTACAATAAGGGTTCCCTGGTGGAGTACAATAATAGTTTCCTGGTGGAGTACAATAATAGTTTCCTGGTGGAGTACAATAAGGGTTCCCTGGTGGAGTACAATAATAGTTCCCTGGTGGAGTACAATAATAGTTTCCTGGTGGAGTACAATAAGGGTTCCCTGGTGGAGTACAATAATAGTTTCCTGGTGGAGTACAATAATAGTTTCCTGGTGGAGTACAATAAGAGTTTCCTGGTGGAGTACAATAAGAGTTTCCTGGTGGAGTACAATAATAGTTTCCTGGTGGAGTACAATAAGAGTTTCCTAGTGGAGTACAATAATAGTTTCCTGGTGGAGTACAATAAGAGTTTCCTGGTGGAGTACAATAAGAGTTTCCTGGTGGAGTACAATAAGAGTTTCCTGGTGGAGTACAATAAGAGTTTCCTGGTGGAGTACAATAAGAGTTTCCTGGTGGAGTACAATAAGAGTTTCCTGGTGGAGTACAATAAGAGTTTCCTGGTGGAGTACAATATTAGTTTCCTGGTGGAGTACAATAAGGGTTCCCTGGTGGAGTACAATAATAGTTCCCTGGTGGAGTACAATAATAGTTTCCTGGTGGAGTACAATAAGGGTTCCCTGGTGGAGTGCAATAAGAGTTTCCTGGTCATATTGGGAGTACAATAATAGCTTCCTGGTGGAGTACAATAAGGGTTCCCTGGTGGAGTACAATAAGAGTTTCCTGGTGGAGTACAATAAGGGTTCCCTGGTGGAGTACAATAATAGTTTCCTGGTGGAGTACAATAATAGTTTCCTGGTGGAGTACAATAAGAGTTTCCTGGTGGAGTACAATAAGAGTTTCCTGGTGGAGTACAATAAGAGTTTCCTGGTGGAGTACAATAATAGTTTCCTGGTGGAGTACAATAAGAGTTTCCTGGTGGAGTACAATAATAGTTTCCTGGTGGAGTACAATAAAAGTTTCCTAGTGGAGTACAATAATAGTTTCCTGGTGGAGTACAATAAGAGTTTCCTGGTGGAGTACAATAAGGGTTTCCTGGTGGAGTACAATAAGAGTTTCCTAGTGGAGTACAATAATAGTTTCCTAGTGGAGTACAATAATAGTTTCCTGGTGGAGTACAATAAGAGTTTCCTAGTGGAGTACAATAAGAGTTTCCTGGTGGAGTACAATAATAGTTTCCTGGTGGAGTACAATAAAAGTTTCCTAGTGGAGTACAATAATAGTTTCCTGGTGGAGTACAATAAGAGTTTCCTGGTGGAGTACAATAAGGGTTTCCTGGTGGAGTACAATAATAGTTTCCTGGTGGAGTACAATAATAGTTTCCTAGTGGAGTACAATAATAGTTTCCTAGTGGAGTACAATAATAGTTTCCTGGTGGAGTACAATAATAGTTTCCTGGTGGAGTACAATAAGAGTTTCCTGGTGGAGTACAATAAGGGTTTCCTGGTGGAGTACAATAATAGTTTCCTGGTGGAGTACAATAATAGTTTCCTAGTGGAGTACAATAATAGTTTCCTAGTGGAGTACAATAATAGTTTCCTGGTGGAGTACAATAATAGTTTCCTGGTGGAGTACAATAAGAGTTTCCTAGTGGAGTACAATAATAGTTTCCTAGTGGAGTACAATAATAGTTTCCTGGTGGAGTACAATAAGAGTTTCCTAGTGGAGTACAATAAGAGTTTCCTGGTGGAGTACAATAAGAGTTTCCTGGTGGAGTACAATAAGGGTTTCCTGGTGGAGTACAATAAGAGTTTCCTAGTGGAGTACAATAAGAGTTTCCTAGTGGAGTACAATAATAGTTTCCTGGTGGAGTACAATAATAGTTTCCTGGTGGAGTACAATAAGAGTTTCCTGGTGGAGTACAATAAGAGTTTCCTAGTGGAGTACAATAATAGTTTCCTGGTGGAGTACAATAATAGTTTCCTAGTGGAGTACAATAAGAGTTTCCTGGTGGAGTACAAGAAGAGTTTCCTAGTGGAGTACAATAATAGTTTCCTGGTGGAGTACAATAAGAGTTTCCTAGTGGAGTACAATAATAGTTTCCTAGTGGAGTACAATAAGAGTTTCCTAGTGGAGTACAATAAGAGTTTCCTGGTGGAGTACAATAAGAGTTTCCTGGTGGAGTACAATAATAGTTTCCTGGTGGAGTACAATAAGAGTTTCCTAGTGGAGTACAATAATAGTTTCCTGGTGGAGTACAATAATAGTTTCCTGGTGGAGTACAATAATAGTTTCCTGGTGGAGTACAATAAAAGTTACCTGGTGGAGTACAATAAGAGTTTCCTGGTGGAGTACAATAATAGTTTCCTGGTGGAGTACAATAATAGTTTCCTGGTGGAGTACAATAAAAGTTTCCTAGTGGAGTACAATAATAGTTTCCTGGTGGAGTACAATAATAGTTTCCTGGTGGAGTACAATAATAGTTTCCTGGTGGAGTACAATAATAGTTTCCTGGTGGAGTACAATAAGGGTTCCCTGGTGGAGTACAATAATAGTTTCCTGGTGGAGTACAATAAGGGTTCCCTGGTGGAGTACAATAATAGTTCCCTGGTGGAGTACAATAATAGTTTCCTGGTGGAGTACAATAAGGGTTCCCTGGTGGAGTACAATAATAGTTTCCTGGAGGAGTACAATAATAGTTTCCTGGTGGAGTACAATAATAGTTTCCTGGTGGAGTACAATAAGGGTTCCCTGGTGAAGTACAATAATAGTTTCCTGGTGGAGTACAATAATAGTTTCCTGGTGGAGTACAATAAGGGTTCCCTGGTGGAGTACAATAATAGTTCCCTGGTGGAGTACAATAATAGTTTCCTGGTGGAGTACAATAAGGGTTCCCTGGTGGAGTACAATAATAGTTTCCTGGTGGAGTACAATAATAGTTTCCTGGTGGAGTACAATAAGAGTTTCCTAGTGGAGTACAATAAGAGTTTCCTGGTGGAGTACAATAATAGTTTCCTGGTGGAGTACAATAAGAGTTTCCTAGTGGAGTACAATAATAGTTTCCTGGTGGAGTACAATAATAGTTTCCTGGTGGAGTACAATAATAGTTTCCTGGTGGAGTACAATAAAAGTTACCTGGTGGAGTACAATAAGAGTTTCCTGGTGGAGTACAATAATAGTTTCCTGGTGGAGTACAATAATAGTTTCCTGGTGGAGTACAATAAAAGTTTCCTAGTGGAGTACAATAATAGTTTCCTGGTGGAGTACAATAATAGTTTCCTGGTGGAGTACATTAATAGTTTCCTGGTGGAGTACAATAATAGTTTCCTGGTGGAGTACAATAAGGGTTCCCTGGTGGAGTACAATAATAGTTTCCTGGTGGAGTACAATAAGGGTTCCCTGGTGGAGTACAATAATAGTTCCCTGGTGGAGTACAATAATAGTTTCCTGGTGGAGTACAATAAGGGTTCCCTGGTGGAGTACAATAATAGTTTCCTGGAGGAGTACAATAATAGTTTCCTGGTGGAGTACAATAATAGTTTCCTGGTGGAGTACAATAAGGGTTCCCTGGTGAAGTACAATAATAGTTTCCTGGTGGAGTACAATAATAGTTTCCTGGTGGAGTACAATAAGGGTTCCCTGGTGGAGTACAATAATAGTTCCCTGGTGGAGTACAATAATAGTTTCCTGGTGGAGTACAATAAGGGTTCCCTGGTGGAGTACAATAATAGTTTCCTGGTGGAGTACAATAATAGTTTCCTGGTGGAGTACAATAATAGTTTCCTGGTGGAGTACAATAAGAGTTTCCTAGTGGAGTACAATAATAGTTTCCTGGTGGAGTACAATATGAGTTTCCTGGTGGAGTACAATAATAGTTTCCTGGTGGAGTACAATAAGGGTTCCCTGGTGGAGTACAATAATAGTTTCCTGGTGGAGTACAATAATAGTTTCCTGGTGGAGTACAATAAGAGTTTCCTGGTGGAGTACAATAAGAGTTTCCTGGTGGAGTACAATAATAGTTTCCTGGTGGAGTACAATAAGAGTTTCCTAGTGGAGTACAATAATAGTTTCCTGGTGGAGTACAATAAGAGTTTCCTGGTGGAGTACAATAAGAGTTTCCTGGTGGAGTACAATAAGAGTTTCCTGGTGGAGTACAATAAGAGTTTCCTGGTGGAGTACAATAAGAGTTTCCTGGTGGAGTACAATAAGAGTTTCCTGGTGGAGTACAATAAGAGTTTCCTGGTGGAGTACAATAAGAGTTTCCTGGTGGAGTACAATATTAGTTTCCTGGTGGAGTACAATAAGGGTTCCCTGGTGGAGTACAATAATAGTTCCCTGGTGGAGTACAATAATAGTTTCCTGGTGGAGTACAATAAGGGTTCCCTGGTGGAGTGCAATAAGAGTTTCCTGGTCATATTGGGAGTACAATAATAGTTTCCTGGTGGAGTACAATAAGGGTTCCCTGGTGGAGTACTATAAGAGTTTCCTGGTGGAGTACAATAAGGGTTCCCTGGTGGAGTACAATAATAGTTTCCTGGTGGAGTACAATAAGAGTTTCCTGGTGGAGTACAATAAGGGTTTCCTGGTGGAGTACAATAAGAGTTTCCTAGTGGAGTACAATAATAGTTTCCTAGTGGAGTACAATAATAGTTTCCTGGTGGAGTACAATAAGAGTTTCCTAGTGGAGTACAATAAGAGTTTCCTGGTGGAGTACAATAATAGTTTCCTGGTGGAGTACAATAAAAGTTTCCTAGTGGAGTACAATAATAGTTTCCTGGTGGAGTACAATAAGAGTTTCCTGGTGGAGTACAATAAGGGTTTCCTGGTGGAGTACAATAATAGTTTCCTGGTGGAGTACAATAATAGTTTCCTAGTGGAGTACAATAATAGTTTCCTAGTGGAGTACAATAATAGTTTCCTGGTGGAGTACAATAATAGTTTCCTGGTGGAGTACAATAAGAGTTTCCTGGTGGAGTACAATAATAGTTTCCTGGTGGAGTACAATAAGAGTTTCCTAGTGGAGTACAATAATAGTTTCCTGGTGGAGTACAATAAGAGTTTCCTGGTGGAGTACAATAAGGGTTTCCTGGTGGAGTACAATAATAGTTTCCTGGTGGAGTACAATAATAGTTTCCTAGTGGAGTACAATAATAGTTTCCTAGTGGAGTACAATAATAGTTTCCTGGTGGAGTACAATAATAGTTTCCTGGTGGAGTACAATAAGAGTTTCCTAGTGGAGTACAATAATAGTTTCCTAGTGGAGTACAATAATAGTTTCCTGGTGGAGTACAATAAGAGTTTCCTAGTGGAGTACAATAAGAGTTTCCTGGTGGAGTACAATAAGAGTTTCCTGGTGGAGTACAATAAGAGTTTCCTGGTGGAGTACAATAAGAGTTTCCTAGTGGAGTACAATAAGAGTTTCCTAGTGGAGTACAATAATAGTTTCCTGGTGGAGTACAATAATAGTTTCCTGGTGGAGTACAATAAGAGTTTCCTGGTGGAGTACAATAAGAGTTTCCTAGTGGAGTACAATAATAGTTTCCTGGTGGAGTACAATAAGAGTTTCCTAGTGGAGTACAATAAGAGTTTCCTGGTGGAGTACAATAATAGTTTCCTGGTGGAGTACAATAAGAGTTTCCTGGTGGAGTACAATAATAGTTTCCTGGTGGAGTACAATAAGAGTTTCCTAGTGGAGTACAATAATAGTTTCCTGGTGGAGTACAATAAGAGTTTCCTAGTGGAGTACAATAAGAGTTTCCTGGTGGAGTACAAGAAGAGTTTCCTAGTGGAGTACAATAATAGTTTCCTGGTGGAGTACAATAAGAGTTTCCTAGTGGAGTACAATAATAGTTTCCTGGTGGAGTACAATAAGAGTTTCCTAGTGGAGTACAATAAGAGTTTCCTAGTGGAGTACAATAAGAGTTTCCTGGTGGAGTACAATAATAGTTTCCTGGTGGAGTACAATAAGAGTTTCCTAGTGGAGTACAATAATAGTTTCCTGGTGGAGTACAATAATAGTTTCCTGGTGGAGTACAATAAGAGTTTCCTGGTGGAGTACAATAAGAGTTTCCTAGTGGAGTACAATAATAGTTTCCTGGTGGAGTACAATAAGAGTTTCCTAGTGGAGTACAATAAGAGTTTCCTGGTGGAGTACAATAATAGTTTCCTAGTGGAGTACAATAAGAGTTTCCTGGTGGAGTACAATAAAAGTTACCTAGTGGAGTACAATAATAGTTTCCTGGTGGAGTACAATAATAGTTTCCTGGTGGAGTACAATAAGAGTTTCCTAGTGGAGTACAATAATAGTTTCCTGGTGGAGTACAATAAGAGTTTCCTAGTGGAGTACAATAATAGTTTCCTGGTGGAGTACAATAAGAGTTTCCTAGTGGAGTACAATAAGAGTTTCCTAGTGGAGTACAATAAGAGTTTCCTGGTGGAGTACAATAATAGTTTCCTGGTGGAGTACAATAAGAGTTTCCTAGTGGAGTACAATAATAGTTTCCTGGTGGAGTACAATAATAGTTTCCTGGTGGAGTACAATAATAGTTTCCTGGTGGAGTACAATAAGGGTTCCCTGGTGGAGTGCAATAAGAGTTTCCTGGTCATATTGGGAGTACAATAATAGTTTCCTGGTGGAGTACAATAAGGGTTCCCTGGTGGAGTACAATAAGAGTTTCCTGGTGGAGTACAATAAGGGTTCCCTGGTGGAGTACAATAATAGTTTCCTGGTGGAGTACAATAATAGTTTCCTGGTGGAGTACAATAAGAGTTTCCTGGTGGAGTACAATAAGAGTTTCCTGGTGGAGTACAATAAGAGTTTCCTGGTGGAGTACAATAAGAGTTTCCTGGTGGAGTACAATAAGAGTTTCCTGGTGGAGTACAATAAGAGTTTCCTGGTGTAGTACAATAATAGTTTCCTGGTGGAGTACAATAAAAGTTTCCTAGTGGAGTACAATAATAGTTTCCTGGTGGAGTACAATAAGAGTTTCCTGGTGGAATACAATAAGGGTTTCCTGGTGGAGTACAATAAGAGTTTCCTAGTGGAGTACAATAATAGTTTCCTAGTGGAGTACAATAATAGTTTCCTGGTGGAGTACAATAAGAGTTTCCTAGTGGAGTACAATAAGAGTTTCCTGGTGGAGTACAATAATAGTTTCCTGGTGGAGTACAATAAAAGTTTCCTAGTGGAGTACAATAATAGTTTCCTGGTGGAGTACAATCAGATTTTCCTGGTGGAGTACAATAAGGGTTTCCTGGTGGAGTACAATAATAGTTTCCTGGTGGAGTACAATAAGAGTTTCTTAGTGGAGTACAATAATAGTTTCCTAGTGGAGTACAATAATAGTTTCCTGGTGGAGTACAATAATAGTTTCCTGGTGGAGTACAATAAGGGTTTCCTGGTGGAGTACAATAAGGGTTTCCTGGTGGAGTACAATAATAGTTTCCTGGTGGAGTACAATAATAGTTTCCTAGTGGAGTACAATAATAGTTTCCTAGTGGAGTACAATAATAGTTTCCTGGTGGAGTACAATAATAGTTTCCTGGTGGAGTACAATAAGAGTTTCCTAGTGGAGTACAATAATAGTTTCCTAGTGGAGTACAATAATAGTTTCCTGGTGGAGTACAATAAGAGTTTCCTAGTGGAGTACAATAAGAGTTTCCTGGTGGAGTACAATAAGAGTTTCCTGGTGGAGTACAATAAGGGTTTCCTGGTGGAGTACAATAAGAGTTTCCTAGTGGAGTACAATAAGAGTTTCCTAGTGGAGTACAATAATAGTTTCCTGGTGGAGTACAATAATAGTTTCCTGGTGGAGTACAATAAGAGTTTCCTGGTGGAGTACAATAAGAGTTTCCTAGTGGAGTACAATAATAGTTTCCTGGTGGAGTACAATAAGAGTTTCCTAGTGGAGTACAATAAGAGTTTCCTGGTGGAGTACAATAATAGTTTCCTGGTGGAGTACAATAAGAGTTTCCTGGTGGAGTACAATAATAGTTTCCTGGTGGAGTACAATAAGAGTTTCCTAGTGGAGTACAATAATAGTTTCCTGGTGGAGTACAATAAGAGTTTCCTAGTGGAGTACAATAAGAGTTTCCTGGTGGAGTACAAGAAGAGTTTCCTAGTGGAGTACAATAATAGTTTCCTGGTGGAGTACAATAAGAGTTTCCTAGTGGAGTACAATAATAGTTTCCTGGTGGAGTACAATAAGAGTTTCCTAGTGGAGTACAATAAGAGTTTCCTAGTGGAGTACAATAAGAGTTTCCTGGTGGAGTACAATAATAGTTTCCTGGTGGAGTACAATAAGAGTTTCCTAGTGGAGTACAATAATAGTTTCCTGGTGGAGTACAATAATAGTTTCCTGGTGGAGTACAATAAGAGTTTCCTGGTGGAGTACAATAAGAGTTTCCTAGTGGAGTACAATAATAGTTTCCTGGTGGAGTACAATAATAGTTTCCTGGTGGAGTACAATAATAGTTTCCTGGTGGAGTACAATAATAGTTTCCTGGTGGAGTACAATAAGGGTTCCCTGGTGGAGTACAATAATAGTTTCCTGGTGGAGTACAATAAGGGTTCCCTGGTGGAGTACAATAATAGTTCCCTGGTGGAGTACAATAATAGTTTCCTGGTGGAGTACAATAAGGGTTCCCTGGTGGAGTACAATAATAGTTTCCTGGAGGAGTACAATAATAGTTTCCTGGTGGAGTACAATAATAGTTTCCTGGTGGAGTACAATAAGGGTTCCCTGGTGAAGTACAATAATAGTTTCCTGGTGGAGTACAATAATAGTTTCCTGGTGGAGTACAATAAGGGTTCCCTGGTGGAGTACAATAATAGTTCCCTGGTGGAGTACAATAATAGTTTCCTGGTGGAGTACAATAAGGGTTCCCTGGTGGAGTACAATAATAGTTTCCTGGTGGAGTACAATAATAGTTTCCTGGTGGAGTACAATAATAGTTTCCTGGTGGAGTACAATAAGAGTTTCCTAGTGGAGTACAATAATAGTTTCCTGGTGGAGTACAATATGAGTTTCCTGGTGGAGTACAATAATAGTTTCCTGGTGGAGTACAATAAGGGTTCCCTGGTGGAGTACAATAATAGTTTCCTGGTGGAGTACAATAATAGTTTCCTGGTGGAGTACAATAAGAGTTTCCTGGTGGAGTACAATAAGAGTTTCCTGGTGGAGTACAATAATAGTTTCCTGGTGGAGTACAATAAGAGTTTCCTAGTGGAGTACAATAATAGTTTCCTGGTGGAGTACAATAAGAGTTTCCTGGTGGAGTACAATAAGAGTTTCCTGGTGGAGTACAATAAGAGTTTCCTGGTGGAGTACAATAAGAGTTTCCTGGTGGAGTACAATAAGAGTTTCCTGGTGGAGTACAATAAGAGTTTCCTGGTGGAGTACAATAAGAGTTTCCTGGTGGAGTACAATAAGAGTTTCCTGGTGGAGTACAATATTAGTTTCCTGGTGGAGTACAATAAGGGTTCCCTGGTGGAGTACAATAATAGTTCCCTGGTGGAGTACAATAATAGTTTCCTGGTGGAGTACAATAAGGGTTCCCTGGTGGAGTGCAATAAGAGTTTCCTGGTCATATTGGGAGTACAATAATAGTTTCCTGGTGGAGTACAATAAGGGTTCCCTGGTGGAGTACAATAAGAGTTTCCTGGTGGAGTACAATAAGGGTTCCCTGGTGGAGTACAATAATAGTTTCCTGGTGGAGTACAATAAGAGTTTCCTGGTGGAGTACAATAAGGGTTTCCTGGTGGAGTACAATAAGAGTTTCCTAGTGGAGTACAATAATAGTTTCCTAGTGGAGTACAATAATAGTTTCCTGGTGGAGTACAATAAGAGTTTCCTAGTGGAGTACAATAAGAGTTTCCTGGTGGAGTACAATAATAGTTTCCTGGTGGAGTACAATAAAAGTTTCCTAGTGGAGTACAATAATAGTTTCCTGGTGGAGTACAATAAGAGTTTCCTGGTGGAGTACAATAAGGGTTTCCTGGTGGAGTACAATAATAGTTTCCTGGTGGAGTACAATAATAGTTTCCTAGTGGAGTACAATAATAGTTTCCTAGTGGAGTACAATAATAGTTTCCTGGTGGAGTACAATAATAGTTTCCTGGTGGAGTACAATAAGAGTTTCCTGGTGGAGTACAATAATAGTTTCCTGGTGGAGTACAATAAGAGTTTCCTAGTGGAGTACAATAATAGTTTCCTGGTGGAGTACAATAAGAGTTTCCTGGTGGAGTACAATAAGGGTTTCCTGGTGGAGTACAATAATAGTTTCCTGGTGGAGTACAATAATAGTTTCCTAGTGGAGTACAATAATAGTTTCCTAGTGGAGTACAATAATAGTTTCCTGGTGGAGTACAATAATAGTTTCCTGGTGGAGTACAATAAGAGTTTCCTAGTGGAGTACAATAATAGTTTCCTAGTGGAGTACAATAATAGTTTCCTGGTGGAGTACAATAAGAGTTTCCTAGTGGAGTACAATAAGAGTTTCCTGGTGGAGTACAATAAGAGTTTCCTGGTGGAGTACAATAAGGGTTTCCTGGTGGAGTACAATAAGAGTTTCCTAGTGGAGTACAATAAGAGTTTCCTAGTGGAGTACAATAATAGTTTCCTGGTGGAGTACAATAATAGTTTCCTGGTGGAGTACAATAAGAGTTT
The DNA here is from genome assembly GCF_902652985.1 of Pecten maximus. Classification (NCBI taxonomy): domain Eukaryota; kingdom Metazoa; phylum Mollusca; class Bivalvia; order Pectinida; family Pectinidae; genus Pecten; species Pecten maximus. Next base: position 51,454,584 of record NC_047018.1, on the reverse strand, counting down.
CCTGGTGGAGTACAATAAGAGTTTCCTAGTGGAGTACAATAATAGTTTCCTGGTGGAGTACAATAAGAGTTTCCTAGTGGAGTACAATAAGAGTTTCCTGGTGGAGTACAATAATAGTTTCCTGGTGGAGTACAATAAGAGTTTCCTGGTGGAGTACAATAATAGTTTCCTGGTGGAGTACAATAAGAGTTTCCTAGTGGAGTACAATAATAGTTTCCTGGTGGAGTACAATAAGAGTTTCCTAGTGGAGTACAATAAGAGTTTCCTGGTGGAGTACAAGAAGAGTTTCCTAGTGGAGTACAATAATAGTTTCCTGGTGGAGTACAATAAGAGTTTCCTAGTGGAGTACAATAATAGTTTCCTGGTGGAGTACAATAAGAGTTTCCTAGTGGAGTACAATAAGAGTTTCCTAGTGGAGTACAATAAGAGTTTCCTGGTGGAGTACAATAATAGTTTCCTGGTGGAGTACAATAAGAGTTTCCTAGTGGAGTACAATAATAGTTTCCTGGTGGAGTACAATAATAGTTTCCTGGTGGAGTACAATAAGAGTTTCCTGGTGGAGTACAATAAGAGTTTCCTAGTGGAGTACAATAATAGTTTCCTGGTGGAGTACAATAAGAGTTTCCTAGTGGAGTACAATAAGAGTTTCCTGGTGGAGTACAATAATAGTTTCCTAGTGGAGTACAATAAGAGTTTCCTGGTGGAGTACAATAAAAGTTACCTAGTGGAGTACAATAATAGTTTCCTGGTGGAGTACAATAATAGTTTCCTGGTGGAGTACAATAAGAGTTTCCTAGTGGAGTACAATAATAGTTTCCTGGTGGAGTACAATAAGAGTTTCCTAGTGGAGTACAATAATAGTTTCCTGGTGGAGTACAATAAGAGTTTCCTAGTGGAGTACAATAAGAGTTTCCTAGTGGAGTACAATAAGAGTTTCCTGGTGGAGTACAATAATAGTTTCCTGGTGGAGTACAATAAGAGTTTCCTAGTGGAGTACAATAATAGTTTCCTGGTGGAGTACAATAATAGTTTCCTGGTGGAGTACAATAATAGTTTCCTGGTGGAGTACAATAAGGGTTCCCTGGTGGAGTGCAATAAGAGTTTCCTGGTCATATTGGGAGTACAATAATAGTTTCCTGGTGGAGTACAATAAGGGTTCCCTGGTGGAGTACAATAATAGTTTCCTGGTGGAGTACAATAAGAGTTTCCTAGTGGAGTACAATAAGAGTTTCCTGGTGGAGTACAATAATAGTTTCCTGGTGGAGTACAATAAGAGTTTCCTGGTGGAGTACAATAATAGTTTCCTGGTGGAGTACAATAAGAGTTTCCTAGTGGAGTACAATAATAGTTTCCTGGTGGAGTACAATAAGAGTTTCCTAGTGGAGTACAATAAGAGTTTCCTGGTGGAGTACAAGAAGAGTTTCCTAGTGGAGTACAATAATAGTTTCCTGGTGGAGTACAATAAGAGTTTCCTAGTGGAGTACAATAATAGTTTCCTGGTGGAGTACAATAAGAGTTTCCTAGTGGAGTACAATAAGAGTTTCCTAGTGGAGTACAATAAGAGTTTCCTGGTGGAGTACAATAATAGTTTCCTGGTGGAGTACAATAAGAGTTTCCTAGTGGAGTACAATAATAGTTTCCTGGTGGAGTACAATAATAGTTTCCTGGTGGAGTACAATAAGAGTTTCCTGGTGGAGTACAATAAGAGTTTCCTAGTGGAGTACAATAATAGTTTCCTGGTGGAGTACAATAAGAGTTTCCTAGTGGAGTACAATAAGAGTTTCCTGGTGGAGTACAATAATAGTTTCCTAGTGGAGTACAATAAGAGTTTCCTGGTGGAGTACAATAAAAGTTACCTAGTGGAGTACAATAATAGTTTCCTGGTGGAGTACAATAATAGTTTCCTGGTGGAGTACAATAAGAGTTTCCTAGTGGAGTACAATAATAGTTTCCTGGTGGAGTACAATAAGAGTTTCCTAGTGGAGTACAATAATAGTTTCCTGGTGGAGTACAATAAGAGTTTCCTAGTGGAGTACAATAAGAGTTTCCTAGTGGAGTACAATAAGAGTTTCCTGGTGGAGTACAATAATAGTTTCCTGGTGGAGTACAATAAGAGTTTCCTAGTGGAGTACAATAATAGTTTCCTGGTGGAGTACAATAATAGTTTCCTGGTGGAGTACAATAATAGTTTCCTGGTGGAGTACAATAAGGGTTCCCTGGTGGAGTGCAATAAGAGTTTCCTGGTCATATTGGGAGTACAATAATAGTTTCCTGGTGGAGTACAATAAGGGTTCCCTGGTGGAGTACAATAAGAGTTTCCTGGTGGAGTACAATAAGGGTTCCCTGGTGGAGTACAATAATAGTTTCCTGGTGGAGTACAATAATAGTTTCCTGGTGGAGTACAATAAGAGTTTCCTGGTGGAGTACAATAAGAGTTTCCTGGTGGAGTACAATAAGAGTTTCCTGGTGGAGTACAATAAGAGTTTCCTGGTGGAGTACAATAATAGTTTCCTGGTGGAGTACAATAAGAGTTTCCTGGTGGAGTACAATAATAGTTTCCTGGTGGAGTACAATAAAAGTTTCCTAGTGGAGTACAATAATAGTTTCCTGGTGGAGTACAATAAGAGTTTCCTGGTGGAGTACAATAAGGGTTTCCTGGTGGAGTACAATAAGAGTTTCCTAGTGGAGTACAATAATAGTTTCCTAGTGGAGTACAATAATAGTTTCCTGGTGGAGTACAATAAGAGTTTCCTAGTGGAGTACAATAAGAGTTTCCTGGTGGAGTACAATAATAGTTTCCTGGTGGAGTACAATAAAAGTTTCCTAGTGGAGTACAATAATAGTTTCCTGGTGGAGTACAATAAGATTTTCCTGGTGGAGTACAATAAGGGTTTCCTGGTGGAGTACAATAATAGTTTCCTGGTGGAGTACAATAATAGTTTCCTAGTGGAGTACAATAATAGTTTCCTAGTGGAGTACAATAATAGTTTCCTGGTGGAGTACAATAATAGTTTCCTGGTGGAGTACAATAAGGGTTTCCTGGTGGAGTACAATAAGGGTTTCCTGGTGGAGTACAATAATAGTTTCCTGGTGGAGTACAATAATAGTTTCCTAGTGGAGTACAATAATAGTTTCCTAGTGGAGTACAATAATAGTTTCCTGGTGGAGTACAATAATAGTTTCCTGGTGGAGTACAATAAGAGTTTCCTAGTGGAGTACAATAATAGTTTCCTAGTGGAGTACAATAATAGTTTCCTAGTGGAGTACAATAATAGTTTCCTGGTGGAGTACAATAAGAGTTTCCTAGTGGAGTACAATAAGAGTTTCCTGGTGGAGTACAATAAGAGTTTCCTGGTGGAGTACAATAAGGGTTTCCTGGTGGAGTACAATAAGAGTTTCCTAGTGGAGTACAATAAGAGTTTCCTAGTGGAGTACAATAATAGTTTCCTGGTGGAGTACAATAATAGTTTCCTGGTGGAGTACAATAAGAGTTTCCTGGTGGAGTACAATAAGAGTTTCCTAGTGGAGTACAATAATAGTTTCCTGGTGGAGTACAATAAGAGTTTCCTAGTGGAGTACAATAAGAGTTCCTGGTGGAGTACAATAATTAGTTTCCTGGTGGATACAATAAAGTAGTTTTCTAGTGGGGTCCAATAATTAGTTTCCTGGTGGAGTAACAATAAGAGGTTCCTAGTGGAGTACAAATAAGAGTAGTTTCCTGGTGGAGTACAAGAAGAGTTCCTGTGGAGTACAATAATAGTTTCCTGGTGGAAGTTACAATAATAGTTTCCTGTGGAGTACAATAATAGTTTCCTGGTGGAGTACAATAGAGTTCCTAGTGGAGTACAATAAGAGTTTCCTGGTGGAGTAACAAGAAGAGTTTCTAGTGAGTACAATAATAGTTCCTGGTGGAGTTACAATAAGAGTTTCCTAGTGGAGTACAATAATAGTTTCCTGGTGGAGTCCAATAAGAGTTTCCTAGTGGAGTTACAATAAGAGTTTCCTAGTGGAGTACAATAAGAGTTCCTGGTGGAGTACAATAATAGTTCCAGTGGAGTACAATAAGAGTTTCCTAGTGGAGTACAATAATAGTTTCCTGGTGGAGTACAATAATAGTTTCCTGGTGGAGTACAATAAGAGTTTCCTGGTGGAGTACAATAAGAGTTTCCTAGTGGAGTACAATAATAGTTTCCTGGTGGAGTACAATAAGAGTTTCCTAGTGGAGTACAATAAGAGTTTCCTGGTGGAGTACAATAATAGTTTCCTAGTGGAGTACAATAAGAGTTTCCTGGTGCAGTACAATAAAAGTTACCTAGTGGAGTACAATAATAGTTTCCTGGTGGAGTACAATAATAGTTTCCTGGTGGAGTACAATAAGAGTTTCCTAGTGGAGTACAATAATAGTTTCCTGGTGGAGTACAATAAGAGTTTCCTAGTGGAGTACAATAATAGTTTCCTGGTGGAGTACAATAAGAGTTTCCTAGTGGAGTACAATAAGAGTTTCCTAGTGGAGTACAATAAGAGTTTCCTGGTGGAGTACAATAATAGTTTCCTGGTGGAGTACAATAAGAGTTTCCTAGTGGAGTACAATAATAGTTTCCTGGTGGAGTACAATAATAGTTTCCTGGTGGAGTACAATAATAGTTTCCTGGTGGAGTACAATAAGAGTTTCCTAGTGGAGTACAATAATAGTTTCCTGGTGGAGTACAATAAGAGTTTCCTGGTGCAGTACAATAAGAGTTTCCTGGTGGAGTACAATAATAGTTTCCTAGTGGAGTACAATAAGAGTTTCCTAGTGGAGTACAATAAGAGTTTCCTGGTGGAGTACAATAAAAGTTACCTAGTGGAGTACAATAATAGTTTCCTGGTGGAGTACAATAATAGTTTCCTGGTGGAGTACAATAAGAGTTTCCTAGTGGAGTACAATAATAGTTTCCTGGTGGAGTACAATAAGAGTTTCCTGGTGGAGTACAATAAGAGTTTCCTGGTGGAGTACAATAAGAGTTTCCTGGTGGAGTACAATAAGGGTTCCCTGGTGGAGTACAATAATAGTTTCCTGGTGGAGTACAATAAGAGGTACAGTCCCACCAGAATGTCGTGTTGAACTTTGGTTATTATATTGATATCGCATTTGAGAGTTCATTTTGGCACCATGTTACTTTACAACATGAGTAATGCACCCGATGCACCGAAACAACAAATTACAGTTTGGCATACCTATACACAAATATGTGTACGCCTGGTGTAATCTTTACAAAAGCTGTAAGAGTAATTCCCCTTTGAACAGTCCCAAGCTAAAGTCGCCGATTTCATGGCTTCGCGTGAGGCGACTTGAGAAAACTTTATCTATGTGTGAGATTTGTACCTCACGTTACGTGAGGATTGCTTCAACGTGAGAAGGGACATTTTAGGGACGTTTTTACGTGAGTTTTTTTGTCTCACGTGATTAAGTTGGCAACCTTGTTACAAAATGTAGCAGCGTTCGTAATCGTATGTCTACCCTAGGTATTGGGGATTATTATTCCTAGTTTGTCAGTGTATATTTCAGACATTAAAGTTTTTTGGTTTGCATTGATTAGATGTGATTTCATGACCCGTAATAAGTGATTCTGAGCCATTTTATGATGGACTCGGCCGGAGGCCACCATGATGGCCGCACGAAGTTTTACAAGAAAGACTGTACATATCTGGTTAAGGGTAATGCACATAGCAAATTCTGCCAAAATGCCTTGCTAAAACTATAAGGAAATAAATAATGTTTTAAAAAAATCCATGATGAAAACTGAAATCCCATATATTAACACCTTATAATACAAGAATGATTCCCAAAATGTTTAGGTTATGTGACATTTTGAGGGTAAAAACTCAAAAAAATATGCATTTCTGGAAAAGTTTTAAGGCTCTCAAAATATGGTAAATAAATAAAGCATCTTTTTTGAATAATAAAGTCATATCTATAATGAAGTTCGTGCCAGCCCGTTTATATAAAAAAAAATTGGCCAGTATCCACAACACAGCACAAACTTTTTTGTGTGTCAAAGATTTGAGTCGTGTTGTAGTCGGTATTTCCAAATTTGTACCCTCAATTTACAGTACTAATCGAGGCCGATCACAGGCCATACCATCTTAATTATGCATTGAACATGAAATTTAAACCTTAAACTTGTTATTCGTGGGTCACATTGTTGGATTGCATCTATTCGATCACTTTTGTGGCCTGTTCTTGAAAAGCCGTAATTACGTTGTTCCACTTCCTGTGCGGCATCTTGTCGCGCAATAATATATAGTTGTATTTTAGTAGAAATGTGGATTAAAGTGTTGTTGTACTTATTTGTTATATGATTTTGATTCATCATATTCCAAACCATTGAAATGTTTATATGTGGTGAAATGTCAGTGTGATTTAGATATAAATAACAATTCAATTTCATAAATTTTCTTATAGCGGAACTACTTCCGGAATTGTGTGTCCGGTTGTGCTTCGGCTATTGATACATCAACACGACGAGTAAACATGAGGTTTCTTACAAAACCACGATATTAATCAACGATGCAGTATTTATGAATATATATAGGTAAGTAAAATGTAACCTTATCCATTACTGCAAACATCCGATCGTTTGTTTTTAATGTTATATGAAGGAATACAGGTAAGGTTTTGACATTGTGACATGCGGGTGTTACTTGACAGTACCGCATATTCAGATATGTTTATAGTGTGCAATATTGCTTCCAAAAATAATATAAATACAAATTCAACATTTATATAATATATAATTGCTATAGAATAGTCATGAGTTGCTAGTATGTTTTTTATCAATTAATACAAACCAAACGAAGAATGTACGGAGTGCCATAAGTGACACGTGTAATATCAACACTGATGAAGTTCGTGTAATGTTTGGTGTACATGTGAAGACTACAGGTTTTGTATGTTTGTGGGATGGTATGATACACTTTTATAAGAAAAGGAATGGCAAACAAATCCAAAAAACACAACAAAACGCCATTTGGTAAAGCAACAGGAAAATATTCCATTCAAAGAAAATGGAAAAGAACAAAATACTATACAGTAAAAGCTAACTGTGACAGAAGACCAGTATATAAGGGCCAAACATATAGATACAAAAACAAATTGACAATATTCAGAGACAGATTACTAAAGCATTACAACATCAGGGCTAAAACAAAGAACAATGCGGTGAAAAAAACATATTTCAATCATGATTTCCAAGACTTGTATAGCATACACAAGGTACTGGTGGATTCAGAGGATGGTGGGTTCAAATACAGAATCAAACGGGTCAGTTCAACTGAATATGATGGGTACAGATTGGTCAGTCTGAACCAGTTTCAAGATTTTCTGGCAACAACTACCTTGCACTCGATGCATTGTAATGGTCTTCGTGTTTTGAATAAAGTATGTCCAAATGTACCTCCTTTGAAACTGATACGTGAAATTAGAAGCAATGGGTTGGCAAGTATTATCCTCACAGAGTGCCAAGGATGCAAACAGACATTTAAATTTCAATCAAGTGCACAGTTACCATTGTCTAATAATACCATGAATACTAGTAGTAAACATTATGATATTAATGTCCGTGCAGTATGGGGAACGATGGTGACGGGAGGTGGTCTTTCTCAATTAAATGAGTTCTTGGGAACAGTAAATGCACCAGGAATGTCACAGAGCACATTCACTACTATCGAACAGGAGATAGGAGATTTATGGGGTGAAATTCTGCAAAAGGAAATGCTTGAGGCGGGTGCAGAAGAAAGACGCATTGCCATTGAGAAGGGAAATTATGACGATGGAATACCTTGCATATCAGTGGTTGCTGATGGAGGCTGGAGCAAGCGCTCCCACAAACATAGTTACAATGCCCTGGGTGGGGTTGCAGTTATCATTGGCGCAGAGACGGGAAAGTTGCTCCATATTGGAGTCAGGAATAAACATTGTTACCTCTGTAATAGAGCAGACACCACCCATACACATCCACCTCCTCATAGATGTTTTTGTAATTGGAAAGAGAGTTCACAGGCAATGGAGGCTGACATAATTGTTGATGGTTTTTTAAAAGCAGAAAAGGTCCATGGAGTAAGGTATACGAGACTCATAGCTGATGGTGATTCATCTGTTTACGCTAAAATCCAGGAGAAAGTGCCAGTGTGGGGACACCATGTTGCGAAGATAGAATGCGCGAACCATGTTTGCAAATGCTTGCGAACAAATCTTGAAAAACTGGTTGCTGATAATCAGTACTACAAAGGTAAAGGAAAGCTATCGAAGACAGCAAGAATGAGAATTGCAAGTTGTGTTAGAAGTGCCATTCGAATGCGATCCAAAGAAACAAATAAAGCAGAAGCTGTACGCAAACTTCAAAAAGATATACACAATTCAGTCCATCATGTATTTGGAAACCACATTAATTGCAGTGACTTTTGTAAGGCCAGGGATTGTAATAATGTGTCTCTACAATCAAACATAGAAGTTAGTAGCAACAACGTTGACAATACAGCAGAAGAAACAATACCAGATGTTCTAGAAGAAGTCACTGATATATGGGCAGAAACATTGAATGCCAATGAGGAAGAACTGTCCAGAGGGGATTGCAATATATTAGAGACATTGGATTCGATGATGCTTAAGGATATCAGCAACATATTGGAAAGAGTAGCTGCCAAATCATCAAGATTACTTGGAAACACAACTACAAATCTAGCTGAATCTTGGATGGCGATAAGGGCAAAATTCGATGGAGGCAAGCTCTACAATAGGTGCAATCGTGGATCCTGGCACTCTAGATGCTATGGTGGAGCATTACGAAAAAATTATGGTCCACAGTGGTCACCAAAGGTCTGGCAAGAAACAACCTCAACCAAAGCTGGCAAGCATTTTGAAAGGCTTTATAATACCAGGCAGACAGCACTTCTTCAAACAAAGAAAGGCCAGAATAAGCCAGAGCGAAAAGCAAGAAGATGGAAGAGGAAAATGGAAAGTACGAAGAAAGCTGAATGTAAGAAAGCACGGAAAGAGTATGGCGAAGATTCATTAGAGGCAGTACCTGATCTTTCATCAGACAGGCTGACAGAGTTGCAAACCACGTACTTCAAGACCCACATTGACCTTGAAGATAGTAAGATGAAGTCAATTGAACGTGTCACAAGAAAGCAGTCGGCATCAGCTGTATGGCAAAAAGAAAGGAAGAAGCGTATAACATCTTCAAATTTCGGTGCTGTTGTCAAACGCAATCCCAAAATCAATGTGAAGAACCTAGTTAAAAAAATGCTCTACAGTCCATTCAAAGGAAATCTTTACACCAGACATGGCATCCAGGCGGAACAGATGTCCATAAAAGAATACATTTGTAAAAAGAAGGAAGAACATGTTGAAGTAACCGTGGAACAAGTAGGTCTCTCTATAGATTTTGACAATAAATTCCTTGCGACAAGTCCTGATGGAAAGGTCAATGAAAAAAATGGTGAAACTGGACTTCTAGAAATTAAAAATCTGCTCCAAAACAAACCCTTGAACTTGTATGAAGCCGCAAGTACTGTAAATGGTTTCTGTTTACAATTGATAGACAACAAATTACATTTAAAGCAGTCTCATGATTACTACTACCAAATACAGGGGCAGATGAACATAACCAATTTACCATGGACAGATTTTGTGGTTAGAACAGAAAAACCATATCAACTGTTTCTAGAACGGATCTATAGAGACCAAAATCTGTGGATAGAGAAGATGGTACCGAAACTGGATGCATTTTATCACAAAGCAATGTTGCCAGAACTAGCTGCACCAACAAATAACACTCTTATGGGGATACGAGAACCAGGCATTTGGGTATGTTAACTATGGACCCATACGTATACACACACATTTGGTGATGTGCTCATTTATGTATCCATAAAATATGTGTGTGGTAACACTTGTGGTACAAATTATTTTCTAGCAATATAACCAAAAAAATACCAAAATTCAATACAAATATGTAATATATTATAGATGTAAAACATATGAAATATAGTAATAAAACAATGATAAATGGATTCAACATATGTAATTAATGTTTATATTATATTTGTTCTTGCAGTTTACTCCTTCACAAACTACAAGGACAGTCACACAGAGAACAAGAAAGACTGAAGGACAGAAAGTGAAAGCTGCAAATCAAAATCCATCAGCTTATGGCAACAGTGATATTCCTACAACTTCAAGGCAGGGGTAATTAATTTCTAATAGTCTATTAGCAGTCTAATAGTTATAATATAATATAATATTATGTTTTATCTGCTAACTTCTATACGTTATACAAAAACGAAACTCTCTAGTGGTTGTGTTTTTGTTGATATTTGTCGGGGAATGAGATGAACTTTATATACAATCTCGTTATGTAATTCTTTAAAGAATAACACTCGCTAAAGGTAGTGTATTTTTTTTTTAAGAGTATACCTAACTCCATTGTATATTATACAAATATCTTATGGCTTAACATGCTCTTGTCCAGAATATTGAACCCAAGGTGGTTGTAATCAACAAGTGTTATATTGCACAAGGCCTTATTGTTTATTACAGCCACCGAGGGGAAATATCTTGGACCAGAGCACACTAAGCCATAAGATATTTGTTTTATTACATAGAGCTTAATGTATTCAATATAATATCAGTTCTTGTTGAGATTTTTTAAACATCAGATTTTAAACAACTTTTGATAGGGAAGAAACCATAAAACTTTTACGAGGTGTACTTGCTTATGCATATTCTTGCTGTATGTAGCTTTTATATGGTCGAAACAAAAAAGATAGACTCCCGTCGAATAAAATATCGTAAACATCAACGTCATGACTAAAGTGTTATGACGGGATTGCGCATGAGTTGTAGGACGTCACTGTGCAATATAACTTTTCTAAGCGTTCAATATAACAAGTTATATTGAACTGTTGACAAGATTGTTGAAATTATGACATTACATCAAATATAGATTAATGTAATTCAACTATGTAATAAAACCCGATATTACACTAAAACTTAGTAATATCCTATATATTCGACATTATTAACATTAAAATACATCATCAGTAATTATAAATGCTTTGCTTACTTTTCATAATTTTTTAATTTTCTTGTACTTCACAAACTACAAGGACAGTCACACAAAGAACAAAAAAGACTGAAGGACAGAAAGTGAAAGCAAGTCAGAATCCATCATCTTATGGCAACGGTGATAAAACGAATATTCCTACAACTTCAAGGTATATAAATTATAAACCAATATTGCACTAACACTTATTGAATATCCTATATATATATGACATTATTAACAGAAAAATACATCGTCAGTAATTATGAATGCTTTACTTACTTTCCATTGTTGTTAATTATTTTATGGAACAATTTTCTCGCAGTTGTACAGTATTTCTTATTGTTACAGATCTCAAAGACTGCACCGAACCAAATTTGTCGGGAGACGAATATCCCATGAATGGGTAGAAGATGAGGGACACCGTAAATGGTATGATGGGACTGTGATGGGTGTGGAATCTGGGAAGGATGGTAGCCCTGATGCTGTTTACGAAGTGATGTATGATGGAGATGAAGAGCTATACAGCATAGATCATCTGCATACAGATTTTCAGTCAGCATCTGTTAAATTTATAGACCTCATGTGGTAAGTATCCTTGTGTAAATGCATATAACTTTTTGTTGTGGTCATTGACAAGTAGTTGAAGTACTTCATTTTCATTCAAACATACAATTTGTTGATTTGAAATATCAGTATGATAGTTACTATGAAAGTATTTTCTAAAATATTCCTATATGTATATATTAAACAAGATTGCACCTATGTGCCACCATACATTCCTTTGAAAGTAGTTCCAATAAGAGTTGCCTCCCTTTAAACAATTACAAATGGCTTCTGTTTATGGTGTGACTTGAAATAAAAGCTTCTTATTTTGTAAGATTTATAATAACAAACTATTTTCTATTGCTCCCACTAACTGCTTTAATACATCAAAAATGTTTTTTTTCCCCTTTCTTTGCAGAATTCAGTTATTTTGAAGAAAATTAGAAACTTTTACAGAAAACAGTTTATGGCAGGTATTTCTTTATTGCATTAGTACTGACAGTTATGCCATATACACCAATAGAAAGATAATAATTAGACGAACATTTTCATATATCACATTCTGTACTTTTACACTGATATTATATAATACAGTTTTTAAAAACTCAACCAGTTTCTGCAGTATTCATTACCCTTAATGTGCGGGACAATAAGTCAATTAAACCCATGTACCTTACCTCATAAGGGCTATTGAGTGTGTGTGTGTGTGTGTGTGTGTGTGTGTGATGTTGGGTCCTTATATGCGCGCGTACCCAAATGAGGAGACTCTTATGAGGTTACTAGGAATGGAATGACAACGGGACAATGTTTATTGGATGGGGTTGAAGTGAACGGACGGACGTGCGAGGTCACAGAAGTATATGGAACGGAATTCAAGTAAATATTACACTATCCGTTATTGCATTCTTGTGTGCAACATTAACATTGTGTTATGCGAATTGAACCTTATCATTTCCTTTATTATCATTCATGTATTCAGTGTTAAGATTGCATATTGCAGTTTGATTATTCCAGTCGTCAACATTGTCATTACGAGTTTGCGTTGCGCAATCCGGTATTCGCTAGGTCAACATTCAGTATTGCATTATCGGCATTCGCGTTCACTTTGTGATTGTTGGCGATCTCATTCTTTAGTTCCTCATTATGCAGTATGGGGGCGCTGCGGTGTTTTTATGCTATTCGGAATTCATCGGATTTTGCCCCAGTAATCGAAGCATCCGGAAATAGAATAGCGCTGTTCGCATTATTAAGTGAAGTCATTTCTCCTTTATCGATTACTTTAGCCTGAAATAAGGGACTACTTGTAGCATACACAGGTAATTATAATTCAGACAATTTCAGTGTTTTGGTGATGTTGACTCGACATAATATGACCACAGGAACATGTCTAATCTATATTGAAATAGCCAGAAATACCTGGACTATGTATCAAGACAAAGTTTGCACATAAGAGAGTTACTAAATAAGGAGGGTAATGCATTTAACATTCCAGAATACTGTTTGTATAATTATGACTCAAATATGTTATTTTCATTTGTTGCTATAAACTTTCTCAAAATTAATATATATTCTATCATTTTTTTTTATTTTTTTTTTTTTTTTTTATTCACAATTATTTAAAGGGGTACTTTATAAGAACCAACATCTCGTTTTTGATGCTACTAAATTGCATAAAACTATTACTTGCATCAGAGACCTACATTGTATATTAATATTTAGTATATAGGTCTCTGCTTGCATTTATACGTTAAAGGTTACATGATTATCGATTTATCATTGAAATGTTAATTAAATTACGCCATTCATATATTACATGGCAGTAATTTAAAAGCTCAAGATACGCGGCGGCTACCTCGTATGTCACACCTTCAAATAATAAATGTTTGTTATATCGATAGATAACTAATATATTTTCTAGTTGTTAATTTTTTTTAACCAGTACACAAAATGAATGCATCTTAGTACCAAAAGAAACTGATTTTTCAACTTCAAAAAATATTTCATAGGTTGACAAATTCCACATAAAAAGACTGTAATAGTCTGAAAATGAATAAGATATTCACATAATGTTTAAATCTTTTGAAGAAGTAAGCACACATACAAGTATATTCAAAATGTATTCTGATCCTTGAAACAGTTATATATATATATATACGTATATACTATACTACATAGTTTCTAAATAAAAATTGGTCTGATTCTCTACGACCTCGGTTTTTTTCCTTTAGTATTTTGTATACATGTCATAAAAATCTCAAAAATGTATTATCACTACGAAATGAATGACAACAGTTTCTAATGTGTCCTGTATTTCAGAAAT